>NC_079157.1:32586901-32886901 GCF_947563725.1 Argiope bruennichi
GATTAATTATAATATAGCTGTAATAAATATATCCATTCCGCTCTTTGTTCAATATGAACTGAAATGAAAGAAAGCTATTACATTTACAAAAAGTTAATGGCAACGACAAAACTCGGCAAGGTTGGTGCAAATAGTAATCATTAAACGTAGGCCTGTGTCGTAGTTCGCGATGGGTAAGTTGAAATCTTTTTTAATCTTAAAGATAAATTTATAAGTTTATAAAAAGATTATGTATAACTAATATTAATTGTTTAATCTGATCAGTGTTGTTATAATTTTCGATGTAAAATTGGTTTACGTTGAAAACCTAAATCTCCTATGAGAAGAGTGGTTGTGAGCATGAAAATTCCATTTCTATGCAAAAATTCTCTAACATTTTATAATATTTATTAGGTATTTCTCGTGATCATTGGCATAAACGTAGGAAGACCGGAGGTAAAAGGAAGCCCATCAGAAAGAAGAGGAAGTTCGAACTCGGCCGACCTGCCGCTAACACTAAAGTAAGTTTTATATTCATAAAGTTAAGATTTAAATTCAGTGTTTCTACTTAATGGTTGCATTTAATTTTAGTATCTGAACTTTTGTTAGCATTTTCTTTAATCGTATCTTGTTGGCAATAAATTTCTAGTTGATGAATTCCTTAATATGGATCCAATTTAGTATTAATGTTTTAATTTGTTGCAGATTGGACCTCAAAGAATCCATACAGTACGAACTAGAGGCGGTAATAAAAAATATAGAGCCTTAAGGCTTGACCATGGAAATTTTGCATGGGCCTCCGAACGTAAGCATTTCCTATATCCATAATATTCTGAAATTTAACTTCGAATGTTTATTATAATTTTACTATTATCATGTCTACTGCAAAAGGATGATTAATTTTCGCAGAAAGCTTTTTCAGCTTATGTGATGCGTAGTCATAGTTACTCTGATTGCAGGAACTAGTCCATGCGTTTATCCAACGTGATTGTATTTTTTATATTTTTTGTGGAATGCTACATGTTCATGTTTTGCAATTTTAAATCCATACAATGTGACATATTTAAAAGCTTGGAAAATGCGTGTACATGGTGTTAATAGTTGAAAAATTTTATCGCTTTAGCTTATAATTGAATAATCTAAAACAAAAATATATCAAGTCCATTCTTGTGTTTATGGCTTGATTTATGTAAATCTATCCATGTACTTTTTAAATTTGAAATGTTTCAAAACAATTACCTTTAAAATTCATCATTGAGAATTTCAAGTTAGTAATAAATTTCATTTCATGGATTTGATTGATCATTTATGACCATGTTATTTATTTCATTACAATTAGATATTGGGCATATTAATATTTTGGCTTCATTAATACTGATTGCTAGTTTTGTTTCCTTTTTTCGAAATTTGAATCTATGCTGTTCTTAGGACCTTTTTCTATTTAATTGTTATATGTTAGATGATGCGAATCTTTCGCCTGAAAGAAATTATATCCGATTTAATTATAGATTAATAATGGTTTCTGAAAGGATGATAAATTTTTGCAGAAAGCTTCTTAAGCTTGTATGATGAATAGTCATAGTTACTCTGATCAGTTGTTTCATTGATATACAAGTTATATACTTGTTATTGATATCACATTTTAATGATTCTCAATCATATTTTATTTTATACTAAAAAGTTTTATGGTATTGTATTCTTGAGGTGTTTTTTCCACATTGAAAATAAAGCAATTTTCATTTATGCTTTTACTGATTTATATATATTTTTAATTGTCACTACAAAAATAAAAATAAAGTCCTACTAAACTAATGTTTCAATTTTGAATTTTTTTTTTTAATTGGAGTAAACCATTCGCTAAGAGTTAACTTGTTAATTTTAGTTTTTGTCGACACATTAATATAAACTAATTTTTCTGATGCTTTGTGCAGATTAAATCTTATTTTTTGTAAAATATATTCTTGAAGAAAGAATTTGTATCATAAAATGTCGACTTAGACTAATTTAATCTGCTTTATTTTGGAATGTTTCAGGATTTCTTTGAAATCATTTCATGCAAATGAATATTTCTACTATGTGTAATTTTTTTTTTTTTGAACATGTACATTGAAGTTTAGAAACTAAATATAAATTTTTTTTAATTTGAATATATATTTAATCTGCATAGTGAAGTTTTTGTGCAAAATGATGAGTTTAATCTCTGTATATAGCTTGTGAAAACATGCTATGTGATACGAAGTCATAGTTACTCTGATTGCTCGCAGGCTTGTATTATTTTTAAATACTGTAGTTCTGTGAATTATTTTTAAGTTGTTTCTCAATGTAATTTTCCCTTAGATTGCACTCGAAGAACACGTATTGTAGATACAGTCTACAATGCCAGCAACAACGAATTGGTGCGTACTAAGACATTAGTAAAAAATGGAATTGTATTAATTGATGCTACTCCTTTCCGTCAGTGGTATGAAGCTCACTATGCTTTGCCCCTTGGTCGCAAGAAGGGAGCTAAACTTGTAAGTTAATGATGTAATTATTTTTTGTGTGTAAAAGTGTGTGTGTGTATATATTAGTCTTGCTGTTATCATATAAATTTTCTTCCCTTTAGACGGAAGCTGAGGACGCAATTTTGAATAAAAAACGTAGTAAAAAGACTGAAAAGAAATATAAAGATAGACAAAAGCTGGCGAAAGTTGACCCAGCAATGGAAGATCAATTCATGTCAGGAAGAATATTAGGTATGAAGTTATTCTAAAAAATTTTGCTTGCTGATTGTTAATTAAGTTGGAATATATTTTCATGCAAAAAAGTTTGAATTGTAATTTATTCATGAAGCATGTGATGTTAATTTTACACCATCTTTCGGCTGATAATTGGTGATGAAAAACTTCTTATCTGATGCTTTACAGAATTGTTTTTTTCTTTGTATATGATTTGAATTTGAAATTTTGTTGGCAAATTAGTACTTTATATGATGATTTTAATCTTTCACCATCTTTCGGCTGAAATATTTGATGAAAAGATATTTTCTGATGTTATCTCTATCAAGATTAATAATGGTTTCTGTTTTGTATAAAATATATGCATTTGAAAATTGTTATTTTTAATATTTAGCTTTGCAAATGATGTTAATCTAACACCATCTTTCGGCTGATGATATATGCTGACAGATCTTTGACTGATGCAGTTCTAATTCCTTATTTACATGAATGTGTGTAATTTTTGAATGGCACATGATGTAACACTTATCACCATCTTTCGGCTGAAATTATATGCTGAGAAACATTCTATTCCTGATGCCATTCAAAAAACATTGTTAAAATTTGTTTTTATGTTTGATCCTATACTTTTAAAAGAATTATATTATCATTCCAATCTGATGGAAACTGTTGAAATCTTTAGCCTTTAAATAGTGAATTATCAGTTTTAGATTATTTAAGTGTAAATCCTCTCAAATCTTCAGCAATTCTCTATAAATCATATTGTAAACCTGTCTTTGTTTTCCCATTGAATGCTGTTTTTTCCCGCTACTTTTAGGAAGGGGAAAAAAGCTTTTCTTAATGAAAAGATTTTAGTATGATTAGTTTTATATGCTATAATAGTTCTTGAGTTGGATTGTTTAATTTTGTTTTAAAATATTGAAGGTACTGTAAATTTATGGCATTAATAGGATTGTAATATATCCTTGAAATTGTATTAACTATTCAATTGATAAATGATGCTGTTTATTTGTTTTTATGTAATGGATCTCTAAATATTTTTTGATTTCTTTTGCAGCTTGTATTTCGTCAAGACCAGGCCAATGTGGTAGATGTGATGGTTACATTCTTGAAGGAAAAGAGTTGGAATTCTACCAACGTAAAATAAAGGCCAAAAAAGGGAAATAAACTTATTTGTAAGAAGTGAAAATAAAATTAAAAAATCTGTACACATCTTGTCTTTTTTATTCCTTCAATTATTAGCTGGTGAACTTAGATTAGTTTGTTTTTCTATAATAGAGAAGTAGTGCTATTTGACTCTTAATAAATACATCAGTAGCCAAAACAAAAGTTGATGGAATAATTAATTTCATGAAGGAAAAAGTAATCAGATCATCTGAATTACTTGCTACAAAGTATGTTACTATATTTGACTCTTAAAAAAATTTGTAATTTAGGATATCCTTGAAGATTATGTGTGTAAGTTTCCATATTGTTAATACAAACTACAATGTGCATATAAACCTCCCTCTATTTTTATTCCCCTTCAAAGTGTTAACATTTTTCTTGCTTGGTTGGAGACTCATTGAACTGATATTCACTACTAAGTCAGTTGTTGAGGTATTAAGATATGAAGTGTTCAAGTTCTCATCAAGTCGAATCATTTTATCAAGTGATGAAGCTTTGGAAATTAAATCGTGAGGCTTGAAATTTAATTTTATAATCAAATTCACTTGTTGGCTTTATAAATAATTGCTAAGAATTGTTATATATTTTATTTGAATGTTATAGTGAACTTTTGTAACATGGAACTTGTACAACATGTTGATTTGATTGATCGTGAATGTAATTGTTTCTTATGTCAATTCTAGAGTGGCTGTCATTTTTGGAATAAATCTTTGGACATGATTCAGAAATGAAACATTGTATAAAATAACATTTTGATAGGAATTTTTCTGGTTTAAGATGTTAAAGCACTTGTCAGAGCAGTCTGTTTTTACTAAAGAAATTTTAAAATTAGTGTTATAGTATGCTTATTGTATGTAACATATTTACTTTTATTAGATATCTGATAGTTTCTTGCAATTAAAACTTTTGGTGTAAACATAAGCAGGTTGTCACTGCACCAGAGAATTGCATGGAATTTAAATCGTCTATGAAACAAAGAATTTAAATTTTTTTTATCAAAATGTCGTCTTTAAATATTACAAGAATAAAAAATTTTTAAAGATATTTTCTGGCAGTATTTTATACACATGAAGAATACTGTAAACAAAATTATTTGAATACAGTTTCTAAAATTTTACTGTTTAAAATTTATTTAATTTCATTTTATATAAATCTACATATATTAAACAAAGCAGTATTATGTGAAATAGGGCGTTTTTAATTATCTTCAACTTTCCTTGCTTGTTCAGAAAGTTCCAAGATCCAGTTTGGAATTTCCTAAAAAAAGCAAAGATGAATTCAAAGAACAGTTTGAATAGAAATTTTTTATAACTAGAGTAGGTATGTTGTTCATGCTTTTCTCCATATTTAGATATATTAATTTTCAAGACATTAAGGTTGTTTCTAAAATCTTTTTATCTGATAATGACACACGGAGCTTTTCATATACGATCAGTTTGAATAATCTAACTACAATTTGTCAAAAAGGGACTTCTAAATATGAGAGGTAACCAAATACCTTCCCTCCTTTTACTAATGATTACTACAAAATGAATACTTTGACACAACATTAAAATTGAAACATTACCTAATTAGTATATTTTGGGAAAAGTTCAACACATTTATTCTCTAAAATATTTAAATTGATTTACTATATGTCTTGTATTTGATGTCTCAAAGCTGTCTTATGTTATAGAGTTGTGATATCTTGGTTTTTTTTTTTTTTTTTTTTTTCCTCCTAGAGAAATTAAGTATCTCTCAGTTACAATATTTAAGCTATGGGAAGTATGCTTCCCACCAAATTTGTAAATTTTTGTATGAAATTATGTCGGTTGGCATAAATTCTGGCAAATTTTTTTAGAAAGACAAACTTAAATGCTTCAGTTCTTTATCTTACACAAAATAATGTGTATTGATTAGTTACTTAATTATTAATTAATGAAATTAAATTTATCTAATAAGCTAAATGAATCCCTTTTCTTATTCTAATTTCAAGCCTCAAAATATTTTAACATAATATGACTAGAAAAAAATGGCCCTTTAAAGGGTTAATATCCAGTGTTTTTTCTAAAACCATATTTTTTAATATCAAATATATCGAAATTCAAACTCGTGGTCTTATGATCACATTTACTTGATATTATTCAGTGTTATTAATTCATTAACAAAGTCTAAGTTACAAAGCGGGTATTCAAAAAATATGTTAACTTTAAATCTAATTGCAGTTATTTAAAGAGATCTAATGAATACTAGACTAAAAGGCACTACTTATCAATGCTGTCCTCAGGTGTGATTTACTCTGGATATCTGGTTTAGCTATTACTTAACATGTCAAACAGAGAAGTGACCTGACGAAAATTAGACGTGGCATTTTATATATATCCAGAAACGCTCCTCATTCATTTATTGAAATACTTGTTTTGTAACTTTCGTAGAATATGTGTCAATTGTAAGTGGAACAATATAGTTCAAACGCTCTTGTTCTAATAGATTATCTGTGGTTTAAATAAATGCGCCACTCGAAGGTTCTCTTTCTGGGTTTTGTGATGCCTTAAGAAAATGAAACAACAGTATAGAATTCAAGATTGCATATAAGCCTTGTTGGGACCCTTAAGCAGTAGCTCTTAATTTACACTTCCAAAATCAAATATTTTTAATGATCTAAATTTAATCTATAATGTCTTAACTGTATTAGCAAAATATAAATGCCCAATATCCCCTCCATATAGTTCAACCTCTTCGTCATACATAAAGCGTCTAGTGCGTTCAAGTGAAACTTCTGCTGGTTTGCCATAACGCGCTTCGAGAGTTCTACATTTTAACGACTTAAACGCTTAAAACGCTTGTTTGAGTTTTAATTTTTGTTCTAATGCGGCGAAAAACAGAGGACCTCTTGGGAGAAATTTTCGAGAACAGCGAAAGTCTGACGTCTATCCTAGAAATATTTTGCTATTGCAGAACAAGTATGTGGGGGTGGGGGACGAAATAATAGAAAATAAAATAGTTGAAGACCAAGTTTAAAAGAATTGGTTTCTGCATATCGCGCAAAATGATTTTAAATATAACGATAAAAAATTTACAAAGCTTTTACCCAAACGTAATAAAGTTAATCAGATACCTATCAATTTGAGAGTTAGTAAATTAGCTATTAGACAAATTAAACTACAAAAATATGGCATTCAAATCGAAAACATGAAGAATATTCTGGTGTTCTGAAATTAAAATATTATATGATTTTATTTCCATAAATGTGATTACACGGTTCATGAATCAAATAAAAGCAAAATTTTAAATTATATAACAAAAATAATAATGGAGGCCCTATAATTAGTTGTATATGTGTTAATCCGAATCTACATAAACTAAAATAAAACTTGGATATTAAAAAGGATAAAATGATGAATTCAAAGAAGATATTACATTACAATGGAGGAAAAGAAATGAACATAAAAATCTAATTAAGTAAAATATTAATTTACTAAATTCCTCTGAAATTTCAGGTTCACAGCTATTTAGTAAGGCAAGGTCTAGTGATAAGGTTTTGGGGCCGGAGGGCTCCAAGTTTGACCCGATTCCTCTAAAGATCAGTCATGTAAGGGGGTCTGGGGCACATTAAATCCGACGTTATGAGTCATACGTCCTCCCGCTGACTTTCTAAGGAATTTAGTGAGGGGTACCAACTCCGGTGTCGTCTGACATTGTTTTCAAACTTACTAGGGCCGTCTCAAAATAGCCATAGTGTTGTTTTCAACTGGATGTTAAAATATTAAAACTAAATTAAACTCCGGTTCATAAAGAATATATCTTGTGAGCAAGAGCAGGAAAAGAGTCGCGAGTTCCCAATATCTATTTTCATCTCAGTTTCCGGAAAATTGAAAATTTTGATGTGACAAAAGATGCAAAAATACGCAGTCTGAAAACACGGGAACAATTCTTTTGAGTTTTTAAAGCCATAAGATGATAAATGTAATTCGAATGAAGGACGGATGGGTAAAAAATAAATTTTAGGACGTAGACGAAAGATGCCTGGAAAAGGCTTTCTGTGTAATATGGTTAATATTCTCTGAAACTTTTCAAATCTTCTAAAGATTTTTTGGAACATGGATCAATATGCGTAGAGTCCTGGTTGATTCCTAGAATTCGCAAAACCTTACCATAATTCAGTTAATTCGGTCATTTATGAGATTCCGAATTCATGTAAGCATGGAAGAATGATATGTATTAGAATTTTATAAAAAAAAATCAAAGGATATAGGAGTACAGGTCCGGATCAGTTTTTTCACATCTGTAAGAAGCATTCCTTCGGATAGAATATTTGCTATTAGAAAATTACGTGTTAGGTTTCAAAGATGCATTTTGGAACATAGGAAAAATTGATGACTAATTACACCTGGACGAAGTTTGTTTTCTTCTAAATAATATATTTAATAATTTAGATTTACGACAAGAATTAAGTGTCTACACGTGTTCATCAAACCGATCGAAGATAATGTTCAAAACGGCAAACGAGTTTTTCTTGGAGTTGAAACTTCTGGGTCGTAAAAAAATCATTTGGATTACAATCTGGTATCTGCTATACAATACAGAACCATTAATAATGTTGTTGACATGCTTTTATGAAAATACTAAAAGAAGCGTATGTTTCAGATTGTGAAGTTTCAAAGCATTTAAAACTACTGCTACTTATATTTTTAAGAGTTATTTTTCTTATTTTTATTTTTGCTCACTGGCATCGTGTGAAACTTTAGCAGAAGGGTATATCTGTTTTGACCTTTTGGAGCAGTAGTTTCGTCCGCTAAATTTCGATGATCGTAATATAGTATTGTTTTTGGATCTAGAGAATGTTTCGATTTAAAGGTGCAGTTTCTTTTTGCATTCGAAATGGAAGTAAAAGATTTGATTCCAAATTACATAATTTGACGCGGCATCAGCGGCTTGCACCTTCTGTGAATAGGTAAAGTAGAGAAATCAAAAGTATTTAAATGATTTATATAAATTATGTATATTAATTACGTTCAAGCTTTCCGCAAATGTTATTCTGTTCAATTAGTCAGATTTTAATGGAGAAAAGTATTTATTTTAATAGAATAATGCTTTACTTAAAAAAAAAAAAAATCATTTTTTCGAATTATGTTTCAATCTTACCCTCCGGCTTTTTGAAAATAATTGATGACAGATCTGTAATTTAAATTAATCATATTCTTTTCTCTCTGCCGATGTAATTTTGTATTAATTTGTGTCAATGAAATGTTCTTCAAAATTGACATGATTTCCCAGAAATGATAAAAAGAAATCACACTTTTACATGTATGCAAAATTAATTTGTTAAATGCTGCAAAAAATATGCATATTTTTTGATAACTTCTGTTCCAAAATAGCACTGATCATTTGATGGTATAGTGTAAAATGAAGTATAATAAGATATATAATTAGATATTTCTTTATTTAAACAAGAAGGTTTGTTTGACAAACAGGGCCCATGGTGCTTAGCATCATTAAAAGTCCTTAAAAACTGCTTCTTATTGATGGCCTGTGTACAAGGGCCTTAAAAGTGCTTTTTTCCCCCCAACCAAGTGTTTATATTTTTCTTTCGATGAAAAAAAAATCATTTCGCCATGCTAGATCTGCCCAATTATGGGCTGTATTTTCTCTGCGATATCAGATCTTGCAAAATTTAATGTATATAAGGAATCTGGAGATTACCGAAAAAAGTTTTAGCTAAGTTTAGGTATATACCGAAAGAAACTAAATTCAGTGGCACAACAGCCCATATGGGCCGAAGCCTACAGTGCCCATATCTGCTTTCATGACCGAAGGCCTTGGGGTATAAGGCATATGTCCCAGTTAGACGGTCGGCCTAACGCGGACTCAGTGTTTAGTTTCCAAGCATGCTTGTTCCTCAGTTTATCGACCTCCTGAAGGGATGAAAGACTGAGTCGACTTTGCCCAGCCCGAACCTTGAACCTATGTGTTGGAGCACGAAGCGCAAACACTGTGCCACCAGGCTTCCATATACTGATAGAATGAAGAAAATATATCCTATTCATTTACTTGACTCTTCTTTCATCGCCTTTTGCTTGTTTAGATCAGGAAAAATTTCTATATTTTTAGAAATAATTTTGGATATTCATATTATGTTTTTAACAGTAACATAAGCTCATCCTTACTTTTCTGCATGTGATTACTCGTTTTGGAGTATTTGTTAGTTATATTTCAATATCATCTAATAACTTTCTATTAATGAATTATTCAAGTATTTATTTCAACCAATTTTTATGCAAAAGTTTAGAATTTCTTAACAATATTTAGAATATGTGCATTTGATTCATTATGGAATTTTAAAAGTTAATACACTAAGTAATTCAAGGCCTCCAAAAATCAAAAATAAAATGAAATATTCATGATGCACAGAAATTACTTGTACATTGAAGAAATGACTTTTACGTTGTTTGTTGCTCTTGCAAAAATAGATTAATGTCAATAAAATCCCTTTTTTACTTTTTCATATATGAACTATTCAAAGAAAAATAATTGTGATCACCAAAAAATGTGAACTAGATATATCTCCATGATTTTTAAATTTCCAAATTTCACATTTTTGGTATTATGTCTATCTGTGAACATAATACTTGAAAAACATTTTGAGCTGGAATTTCTTAATACTAAGTTTGCAGATTTCAACAACACTTTGCACAAAATCCATTCCTGTTATTTTTTATTTGTTTGCCCATTTGTCAGATTACAAGTAAACAGATTAACTTCAAACCACAAAATATTGGTAAAATGTGGCACAAAATTTTAGCATCTTAAGTATAGATCAATATCAAAATTTTGAACCAAATCCATCAATGAATTGACCATATGTTGGTATGTATGTTCATATGCATTTAAACGCTGTAGCAAAAATACATACATACAATTTAAATAAATGAAATTTGTCATGTTATCTTGCTTCTGAAACTGTTGCTTTATCATAAATTTTGGATTTAATTGGTCGTCCAAAAAAGTTCTAAAGCATTCTTGGTTTTTCTCCCTTTTTTCTTTCTATATTAGGACTCGGTGTTTCTTTCTATACAGTTGGTTTCGCATGTATTTGCAGCAGAGCACATTTAGCTCATTTCTTCAAATATATCAGTGGTGGCCCAAATTTGCTTTTTTGTGTGTATCATAAATATAATTTAGTAAAACACTGTGCATTTTAAAGTTTTGGAAGAAAATTTCTCATTTGAAATTATTTCTTTTATAAATCATTAATGCTAGTTTGATTCTTTTTTTAACAGTTTATCTTTCTCTGCAGTTGATATATTGAGTGAAGGTGCAAGAAGAGATAAATTATTGAAATACTTGCATTTTACAAAAGCAGTATCCGATAACAATATATGTTTTTCAAGTTTGAATTGTCAGTAGCTTGCACTGACTGAAATTAGTCTATGCACCCTGTGGCTGTATTCTTGGGCTGTTGTAGCAAAACTGTGTTTTTGAAGTTGAATGTCTGTAATAAAAAATGGTACTATCAATTAAAGATTATGAAGTTGAGTAGAATTAGAGTAAAATACATATATTGCTAAGTCTAGGTTTAACCTTGAAATCAAAATTATGCTCAATAATATTAAATTTTATCTTTTATAAAAATATTATTAGAATCTTATGAATTGAGTAAATTTTTTATTTGAATTCTTTCTAATGAAGTGTTACCTGTCACAAAAGTAGTAGTATTTAGAATCATCATCGTAATAAATCAGTTATTATACTTTATAAAGTATAGAAATTTATTTGAAAATACAAAATTTCTTTCTTTAATAATGATATTATTATTGCAGGTTAGCATGTAGTTGTTACAGTACAAATGCCCTGTATCATAACCAATTAAAAAGGTCACCTTTTGTTCTATCATCTATAAGACAGTTTTCATCTGGTTAGTTATTTTATTTTGCACTTATTGAATGTGTTTTTCTTATATTATTAACTATATTTTACCATTTTTTATTAATCGAAATTCAAATTATTGCTTGTATGATATTAATATTATGAATGATTAGTAATTATAAATTTATTAAAAGCTTTATTGAATTTATAAATTAAATAAAAACTTTCATTTAGTACTACAGTAGAACCTTAATTATCCTGGCCTAGATCACCTAAGTCTTTGATAACAGAGCCAGTGCCAGAAAATCATATTGTGCTTATTTATTATTATTTTTTTGATAAAATCAACAAATGTTTGAATGAAGTTTGCATTGAAATGAATTTTCAAGACGCAAGCACTTTAAAAATATCATTATTGAGAGGTGATTTTTTTAAAAAAATATATAACTGTATAAGTTATGTAGAGAGACAAAAAAAAAAAAAAACAAAAAACATTTTAAGCATATTGGGAATAATTTGAGGAAATTTCATGTATTTTTATAGGAAAATAGTACTGTTGAAAATTTTCTCATTATTGAACAGGAAAAAATTCTTTTTAGAATACTCTTAAAATATCATTTGGGAAATGTTTAGAAAATAATAATTCCTTTTATCAGTTATTGAAATTTGGACATTTCCTTAATAAATTCTCAAGGTATTACATGATGATATTTTTATAAATATGAAATGATAAATGTGAATATAAAATGATATTTTTATAAATATCATCATGTAAAATAAATATTGGAATAAGTACAAATTTAAATAAAAAGAAAATACTGGATTATCTTGTTGAAAAGAAAAAAGTAATGGTTTTAAATTGTTTCTATGAACTAATTTCTATTTTTTTTCTATTAACTAATTTTGTAACCAACTTTTGTCTCACTTTTAATTGCTCATTTCCTTTTTGGTTAGCATTAGTAGATGATCTTTTGATTCAGTTTCACAAACCTGATATATAGCATTGGTTTAACTTGTGTTTATTATTCAAACATAAAACTCCTCTTCAGGAATGTTCATTGTCTGATTAAGAGAATTCATTGTGACTTATTTACAGTACTGTGCAAATTAATTGGGAACAAACTCCATTTTTTATAAATTTCTTCATTTCTTGGGAATTTTCTGCCTCAAACCGATTTCAACTGCATTTTCTTACAAAAAAGGGTTGTTCTTGATTAGTCTAAACTGGTTTTGACCTTGTGATCATCACATGTAGAGCATTTTACAATGAGTTGTGTTTTAGTTGCTGCAGGAGGTTGATATTGTGATTTTTTTAGTTCTAATGCATATTAAAAAATGTATATATCACTCCCAGGAAAAGGACTAAAGTTGATATCCTTAGTCAGCACACTTCAAAAAGAGTGAGGGATATTGCTGCAGCAGCTGGAGTTGGAAAATTGAGTGTTTCAAGGATTATTAATCACCAAATTAAGTTTGGGGCAGTTTCTCCAAAATGAAAGAGTACATGTGGATGCAAACGCAATACAACACCTGACAAACAAATTTCTTGTAAAAAATAATAAAATGCACCTTTGCAAAACAAGTACAGATCTTCAGAGAGAATTATTAGCTAATAGTGTTAGCATTAATTCATCAAAAATATGACGAAGGCTCACTGAAGCAGGGTGATGGGTAGGAAAACAGTTGTTGACACCTGAAATGAAGAGAAAACGTTTGTATTGAGCCAGGAAATATCAATCCTGGACTGCACAAGACTGGAATAACGTTGTATTCAGTGATAAAACATTTTTTTGTGCAAGGGATTCAATCAACATTTGTCAGACAAAGTCCTGAAAAACCCATCAGAGAACAACATCTTAAGTACCTTCAGAAGCAGATATTTTGGGGTCATTTTACAATTGTAGGATCTGGTAGCTTTGTACCAATTGAAGGGATGATGAGCTCTAAAAAATACATTTCAATACTAGAAGAAAAAATAGTGCCTCTGATGCAAATCTTTGCTGGTGGTGTTGGTGTCTTTCAACAAGATCTTGCTCCAAATCATCATTCCAAGGTGGTAAAGAATTGTTTTCAAGAAAAGGTATTAACAGTTTTGGATTGACCTGGTAATTCCCCAGATGTAAATCTCATCAAAAATTTCTGGAGCATTGTGCAGAAACATGTGAGTAAAATGGACTGTTAAACTAAGAGAAATACAATTGAGAATGTCATAAAAGTTTGGTTTCATTTTGATGACATCAAAAACGTATGTTAAAGATTAGTGAAATCCACGTTAAAACATGTACAGAATCTTATTAAAGATGCAGGAGGACATATTTACTACTAGATTGCTATACCATGCATGTAAGTGAACCAATCTATACTAATTAAACAACAAAGGTGAAACTTTTTCTGTTTGTCCCAATTAAATTGCACAGTACTGTATAAACGTAACTGACTACAATTGTAGTTATTATCCATCAATCTATTTATAGGATGATTACATTTTACTATCCCGACTAATTGAATGCTTTTTGAATTGAATATTGCTTCAATAAATTTTGTAAAAAAATTAAAAATCTTCCAAATCTCCTAAACAATTTTCATTCAAGTATGTATCACCCATTACCCAGGCTTTAAATTCAAAGTATCATCATTTTGATTTTTCTCTTTGACTTACTTTTGAGATAATGGAAGAAATTGTGAAATCGTTTTTAATACTTATTTGCATAAAAAAATTTTTTAAATAGCCTTTTACTGCTTTTTTATATCCCCCACCCCAAAAAAACCCACTCTTTCAGAATTTATTTTTTTAATAATTATTTTAATTCTGATATTTTTAACATAATTTTAATGAAGTATACTAAAATCTATATTTTTAATCAAATGCACTTTGTGTTTTTTTTAATCACACTAATGTGGGAGTGTATTCTCTTTTCTTTTTAGTTTCTATGAGACTTTTATGAAAGCATTTTATTATTTATTCTTAATGGTTCAATTTTCTCTAATTAATTAGTTTTAAGCAATTTCCATTTTCTTTTTACAGAACCTTGAAATTCATTGCCTAAATACTTTTTTAAAAATGAAATCAAAATAGAGAAAGTGTTTTTTTTTTTTTTTGTATTATAATAAAAATGTTTTTTTACATTAATTGGTTCATTTATTAACCATGTACTGAAATAGGTATTTGAGATATTATGGAATTTAAAAAAGTTGTGGTATAATTTTGTTTCTGAAGCCACTGATTCCTTTAATATTGCTGATGATTAATTTATTATTCATAGCAAAGCATTGCATTTTTAATTCATACATTAAAGTGCTGATAAAATTTTTATTTCATAAATATTTTTGTTTTAATTCTGTATCTTAATAATTTATAACTTGTCAGATTGTTCTAAACAATCTATTCATCTTAAGAATTAAACTATCAATGGAAGCTGTTTAAACTATTTAATTATTTAATGTCTTATATAATGAAAAGTGAATAAAATATTTTATAGTATGCTCAACTGTTTACTAATGTCTTAAGGTTGATTTTATCCCTTGCTCCATTCTTCAATACTAAAACTTTTTGAAAATATGAGACATTAGGTGGACTTAACCATTTTAAGCAGCCCTTTACCTCTTATTTTTCAAAATAATTAAACTTTCATTACAATGCTTCAATATCCTAGTAATTTTTCAGTATAAAACTTTTTTTTTTTTTTGTAAATGCTGCTAAGTTTTTTATTGCATAAAGCCAGGAAATAATAGTTAGTCAGATAGAAGTCTCTAATAAGGCAACCAGTTCTGAATCGAGTCAATCCTTACATTTGTTTCATTTCAGAAATAGGTTGAGGAATTTAGAAAAGCAAAGGCTGTTATCCCCAGTTTCATTTATTTTAGAATTCCTTCCTTTCTAGTATAATTGTATATCAGATACAGGCTTCCTTGAACATAAAAGTACTTATCACTTGAGACTTTTCAAATCATCAATATGGAGTTAAATTTAAAAACAAACATTTTTGTAAAAAGTACTTTTCTCTTTACTCCTTAATGCTTAAATGTTTTTTAAATAATAAGGAATTCAAAGTGTTGCCAATGTTACTCAATTTCTTTATCGGAGAATATTATTGAATTTCATTTGGAGTTATTTAATAATAAACATTTAGCATTCAATTAAAACTTTAAATTAATTGGAGACCTTTAATTTCATGACAAAGGTAACAGGTTTTTCTTTTTTATTGTTATAACAAATAAAATAGACAGTAATAACATTTCTATATTTATCTACTATTTTCTATATTTATCTACTATTTTCTATATTTATCTACTATTTTTACCAACCGATATAAATAATATTATTTATATTATTTGGAAATTCATTTCTTCTTGCATTAAGCTATAGGAATCTAAGTATTTCATGTTACTGTTCATATTTTAATTCTTATTTTATGATTAATAATTCTAAGTCACAAAAGGAAATCATATAAATTTATAATTGCGCATTTTAAAAGTTACAAACTCTCCACCCCACATCTTTTAATGCTTCTGATAATTAAATTATCTTATATAAGAGAATTTTGTCAATATATTTACAAGATAAAAATTTTAATTTATATATAATCTATTTTATAAAATTTCTGCTGCTCTATCATTATTACTTTACTTTGTACTATTAAACATGCATTATATTTTATTTTCTTAAAATTTTTTTCAGAAATTAGATTGGCATACTGCCTTAAGCTTTTAAGTTGTTATTTTTTTTCATTGTAAACTAATTTTTCCTAAGAAGAACAATAGAGAACAACTAAAACACTGGGAATTTATTTGCAGCCCTTAGACAGATATCTAGAAATAAGACTTGGATAATTAATAAATTTAATCTGTATCAGAGATATATGTCAAAAATATTATATGATTATCCTAATTGTCGAATGCTGCACAGTTCTTGTAAATGAAATTGTAAAAATTATTGATATGTAGAGTAACTGCTAATTGTGTTTTTCTTAATTATAATTATTTAAATTTAGGCAACTTGTATTTCTTCATCTAATTGTGGAGTCTTATGTGTATTTGCAGATGGCTTGCCACCTCACCATCGTGTTCCTCTCCCAGCACTTTCTCCCACAATGGAAATGGGTACCATTGTGTCATGGGAGAAAAAGGAAGGAGACAAATTAAACGAAGGTGATCTTTTAGCTGAAATTGAAACAGATAAAGCAACAATGGGGTTTGAAACTCCCGAGGAAGGATATTTGGCCAAAATTTTAGTTCCGGCTGGTAGCAAAGATGTACCACTAGGCAAGCTTTTATGCATTATTGTATCTAATGAGGCTGACATAGCAGCATTTAAAGATTTTGTTGATTCGGGTGAAGCTGTAAAGCCAGCTGCTGCAAAACCTTCTGCACCACCACCACCACCACCTCCTGCTGCACCAGTGTCCTCTGCCCCACCTGTTCATCCTCCACAGCCAGTTCCGTCAGCTCCATCTCCTGGCTCTGGAGCTTCTCGTATATTTGCTAGTCCACTCGCCAGGTCTCTTGCAAGAGATAAAGGCATTGATTTAAGTGTAAGTATTGGCTATATAATAAGTTCTATAAAAGTGTAATAGATATTTCATTTTAAATTACAGTAAAATTTGTTTTTGGTATAAAATATTGAAATGATAGAGAAATGCGATAACAAAGGATATTTTGGTAATGTGCTCCAAGTAAATGCAATAATTGAAAATACATTTGTGTGTGTTTATATGTCTTTAACAAACATATCTATAATTGCAATACCATTCTATTAGTTTCATAATATGATGAAAAAAAATTTTGTTTGTATTTTGGAAAAGTGGGTTTTTTTTGTTGACAGTTATTTTTTTAAAATTTGCCATACTTGATTTTTAATATTTATGTTAAAACCATATGCCAAATTTCATTTATACTGCTTATTGCACTTTTAAATTACTATGTTCCTCAAGAGACAAGACTGAAACATAATTTTGAACATTAAAACACGTTTATGCTTACACGTAAAGAAAAAGACAAATTTCTAAAGAGTTTACTTTTGCTGTGCTTTCTTTTCTTTATTCTTTGTGTATAATTTTGAAACCAATTCAATACTTTTGACCAAGTAATTATAGTTGGGGCGAAATAGTTATAATAATTCATTTGCATTAAATAGGTATTGGAACAATTTTCAATCTATAATAGTTTTTTTTTATTTTAAGAAGACTGAAATATTTGATGTGTTTACAATGCTTCATGGTTATATTCTCAATTTTTAAACTTGTTGCTTGTGAATAAGAATGTTATTTTGGATAAATTTTAAAATAAATTGTTATATATTAGAGTGTACAAGGATCTGGTCCTGGTGGTCGTATCAGGGCTCAAGATTTAGAGGGAGCTGTTCCAGCTGCTCCTGCAGGAATGCCAGCTACTGCTCCTTCTTTTCAGTTTATCGATATACCAATGACAAATATTAGACAGGTTGGTTCTCTATTTTCAACATAGGATAATTTGTGTAAAGAATTCTTTAAAAAATTTTTCCCCCTCTGTTATCTTTATTGATGGAAAAAAATCTATTTAACCTTATTTTTCTCAATAAAACTTTTCCACAACCTTGGAATTCAAAATTAAATTTAAAAAAATATTATTAATGTTTGTTAAAAAGAAATTCAATAAGAGACCATTATATTGAGAATTGATATTGTTGACCTTTTTTTTAACCTGAGGAAATTTCAATGAATATTTTTAAATAATGATTATTTTTCAAAAATTATTTTTGTTTATATAAGTTGAAGAATACTGTGACAAATTTTCTGATGGTAAAATATTTCTATTACACTCTACTTTTTGATAACAATTTTCAGGTTTTCATATTTATAGCTAGTATTTGCTGCTAAGCATTAATTAAAAATGAATAATTAACATGTTGAATTTCTTTTAAAGAGAAAAATGAGAATTGATCTTGACTTTTTTTGAAGTTTTATTTCTCAGTTGTGTTAATGTTGTTAAAATGGACTCGACGGTTTTATGTTCAAGTTCTGAATAAAATGAAAAATCTGAAATTTGCAAAAAAAATTTTGAATTCATAAAAATATTCTATTATGAAAACTGTCCATTCTATTTATATATATAAAAAAAAGCTGGAAAATATAGTTTTAAAGTTATGAATCTAATCTAATTTGTACTGTAGCGGATTGAAATGCGCAAGAAATAGAACCTGGGACCTTGTAATTTGCAGTCCAGTAACATAACCATTATGCAAAAGCAATTACCTGTGCAGTGTAGTTGTTAACTGGCTTATATGCTATTCACCACAGTACTAAATAGAGATTTTCCTTCTTTTTTAGAAAAAAACTTATATTAAAATTAACTTTTGACTAATCAGTTCATTTGGGGATATAGTATAAATTTATTTGAGAGGCTGTCTATTAATTTATTTTGTATGTCTTACTTTAAAGGTGATAGCTCGCAGATTATTGCAGTCTAAGCAGACAATTCCTCACTACTATCTTTCTGTTGATGTTCAGATGGATAGAATTTTACGGTAAGTTTTTTTTTTTCATATGTCAATAAGGTTTTAAACTGTTGCTATTGTTTTAAGTATTAAAACAAAATGAAGATTTTTTTTTCATTATTTATAATCATTCTTTTAAATTCTTTTTTCTTCTGCCCAAATTTTTCTGACAAATTTTTTCTGCATGAAGAGCAAGGAAATTTTATTTACAATTCGTTTTTTTTTTTTTTTTTTTTTTTTAAAGTTTTCTTTTTTTATTGGAATGATTTTCTTATTGTTGTAATTGTGGATGATTATAACAATAAGAAAATCATTCTGATAAAGATAAACAAAAGAAAAAGTCTTTTGGTACTTATAAGTTTACCTTAAACTGCTGGCAGAGCTTATCATTAAATCACAGGCTTTGTCCAAAATATGGTATGCTTTTTACATTGAACCCTCTCACCCTTATTACTGTTTAAACAGAAACAAACAAAAAAAAAAGTTGTAGGCAGTGTAGGCGTTAAAGAGTAGTCATGTAAAATTCCATGAAGATATTTAATTTCATATTTTGATTCTATATTTGCTCTTCAACTGGAATACTGTGCCATTAAAATAATGAAAAGTGCAGTAAAATAAAGATTGCAGTGAAGTGTGAACCTTGTCTGATGGTAATTCTTGAAATATTTTCAGTGATTCAGAAAAATTTAGTAAACCTAAAACGATTTTACATATGCAATTTTCTTTACAAATTTTTAAAGAAATGTAGAATAAATAGTTTAAGATTCATCCAACAAAAAGCATAGAAATTGTTTTTTTTTTCCCGAACAATCTTTTTAGTCAAAATTCCTTGAAAAAAGTGTGCTGTAACTAAACATTCTGAATTTGTGTGATTCGTGTTGCCTTCAGTTATTAAAACGGAAAGTTAAAAATGAATCTTAAATCTATTATTTTATATTTATAGTTGGATTTAATGGTTTGAGAAGTTAGTGCAGTAGGTGTTTCATGTTGTGAAAAGGATTAAATCAGTAAATAAATGAAATATTTTGTAAAAATGCAGGAATAATATATATTTGTATGAGTGAATAAATTATTTCAAAATGTCAAACTTGTATTCAAAAATATCCTTCTTGGGTGTCTTCTGTTTATATTTATACTTTTGAACAATGAGTAAATAAATGCATAATTTAATAATTAAAGTTATATGAAACCAAAATTATGTAGAAATTTTGTGAAAGGATATTGAACAAAAGAGAGGTCATTAAAAGGCATTGGAGTTCTAATTTTTAATATTTTAATGAAAAAAAAATAAAGCACTTGATTGTAAAGAAGAGATATTAAAACGTTGATGATTCTAATTCTTTATCCAATTTACAGAACATTATCTTATTTTCTCTTTATCCAGTTTGCAGTTATCCACTTATGCAAATACATATATTGCAAATGTTTCACCATTTTCTTACATAAAAAGAACATTGCATTGTTAATTTTTTTTGTGAAAGACAATTTAAGAAATAAAACTATCAAAGAAATTAATATATATATATATATATACATACAAATATGTATGTAATTTACAAATTTATTTACAGTAATGGTCAATTCTATATTTATACATACCCAAGAAAGAAAAAATAATTTTGATATTTATTAATTTTTAGAAATATTTTTCATTTTTATGAAATTGAATTTCTTATTTACATTTAAAGATTTTCTTTTAGAGCTCATTTTCACTGTAAAAATCTAAAGCTAAACAAAATTTTAAATGAAAAAAAATCTTACTCAGCTTTAAAAAAGGATTTGTTAAAAAAGAAGAAAATCATATAACTCATTGGCAAACACATATATTTATTTATCCTGAACTGCTTTCTGAAGCATCTAGAATTCCTACAAAAATTGATGATACTCCTTTTCTCCTGTTGAATTCAACTTCTTTCTTATAAGTGAAATCTATGCATAAATTTAGCAGCAATAAGTATGATTTTTTAACTGCAAAAGGTAGCATTTTTTTTTTTTTACTATAGAGCATTTTATTCAGTATTAGGATTTTTTTTTTGAATGACACATCAAGATTCCTAAAAAAAAATAAAAATCGATACATGTGGGTTTAACTATAATTTATTTCATTTTTTTATACATATTGCATGGAGTTTAAGTTGTATTGATGAATGTTATAATTAATGATTGTGTTTTTGATAAAACTAATTGATTTCCTAATTCTGGAGTTTTGAGATTTGGTTTATTCTTTCAGAAATATAAAAAATTTAACCTCAAAAGTTTGTTTCAAAAGCTATAAAATATTTTATATTTTTATTTTTATTTCAAATTTGAGTCCTTATATATTTCTCAAATTCTGTATATTTCTCAAATACATATATTTCAAAGTTGTTCAGTGTAGTTAGAATTCTAGGACTAATTTTATGGGTATTATTCTTAAGTCCTTTTATGAAATCCTTTAGATTTTAGAAATACCTAAAATTATGTAGATTACTTACTTTTAAATACTCCTGTTATTTTGAGAAGTATTTATTACTTTCTAGTGTATTTGTTCTTAAAATAAACGTTAATTCCTTCAATTTTTTTTTTTTTTTTCAGATTAAGAGCCGACTTAAATGATATGTTAAAAAAAGATGGTGTAAAATTATCTGTAAATGATTTTATTGTTAAAGCTGCTGCCTTGGCATGTAAAAAAGTGCCTGAAGTGAATTCCTCATGGATGGATACTTTTATTCGACAGTAAGTAAAATTGATTGAAAATACAATTAATTATGGATTTTTCTGTGAATGCATTTGCATATTATCTGATTTGAGACATAAAATTTTTCATTAAAGCTTTTTTAATTTACAATAATGGTATTATTTAAAATTCCTTTGAAAATAATAATTATTATTAAATTAATTTTTGTAGGTACAACTCTGTTGATGTCAGTGTTGCTGTCAGTACAGATGCTGGTCTCATTACACCGATTGTATTCCGTGCTGATGCAAAAGTAAGTTTTTGTCCTAAATCTTCTTTTTATTAATATTATATTAAAATGTGATTATAAAGAAGACTTTGTAAAGATTAATTGGTTGTAACCTTTTTAGTATTTATATATTTATTTATTTTTGAATTATTTTTAATTGGCATTTTGTTTAAATATTTAATATGTTTTTGTATAAATGGGAATAATGTATAAGAAAATCTTCCCAACTTCTTTGTTACTAGGGATTGCAATACCGGACCAAAATTTCAATACCGATATTCGGTATTTTTTAAATCTTAATACCGGGATATCGATTTTAATACCGGTATTAGAAATTTTAGAAAAAGAAAGAAAACACAGGTATTTCTTTATTTTATTTGCCGGCTTTGTTAGAGAGTGTAAATATCACAAAAATAATTTGTAACTTATAAATTATAACAGCATATAATCACAAAAAAGTAAAGAAACATCTTATTTATTTAAATCACAAAAAAAGTGTAAATATCACTATTCAGTCTATGGTACTATTACAAATTTTTGAAATGTGATCTTAAAAAACATAATGCATCCATTGTACTGTCATTAAGCCTGAAAAGTAATTTTGTGTAAAAATTACCAGCTGTCTAAAACGCTCTTTCGGCATCTACGGTAGTTGGTGGTACTGTTAGCAATGCACGATATACTTTTTCCAAGTATTTACCTCTAAATCCCTTATCTTCAAATAAATCGATTTCCCGTTGGATGGTTTTGGATATAACTGATATCTGTATTGTATTTTTGGTTCGTTGAAATTTTATTTATCGCTAATTCTAATTTTTGTTCAAGAGACAATTCCTTTTAACTATCGACAGTAGTGACATCATAATCTTCAATAATTGAACCGAATTCTTCCGAATGTGGATAGGTTTGTGGGTAAACAATTTTAAGAAAATTTACTCTAAACTTAATCAGATTTGAATTGGTTATTTTCTTTTCTTCTTTTTCATTTTCATTTTTAAAATCATTATAATTATGCATATACCATAAGACATTTTCTATTTCGGTATACCTTTTTTCTGTGAGATTTTTCAATGTAATATATAATTCTTCAAATAGTGATGTGTGCTGTTCTTTCAGTGACTGCAACATGAAATTTATTGTTGCATTAGCTGTTAATAAATTAAAATCTCTCCGACATAATGCCTCAATAGTCAGTTTTATTGGAAGTAGAGCTGATATAGTTCTGAATATTACGCCGAATTCACTATCTGAAAAATTAATTTACAGGTTTAAGTCGATTATTGCTTTTTTGATTGGATTTCCCAGTTTCAAAAATCGTTCCATCATTAGGAGTAAACTGTTCCAACGTGTTTTAGAATCTAATATTAACATATATTCTGTTTTATTTTCAGTTAGTATATATTTTAGTAATATATCGTTTTTATAAGGGAACGTTTAAATATCTTAACAATTTTTCAAACTTTATAAATTATAGGAAGCAATTCTTGATAGGTTAATATTTCATCCTCATTAGCAATATCTTCTTCAACAATTACATTGTCATTATCTTCATTGTCAATATCACTCTCACTCTTACTCTTTTCAAAGTTGGAATCCAACATTTCTATATCTGCAGTATTTGGATTCTTCTGTTCTTTATTTTTTCGGTATAACACATCTATTACTCCTAATTGAATTCCATGTGCATAGCACAACTGCTGATTTGCACCAATCAACTTTCCAACTTTTTTCATAATTGTTGCTCCATCAGTCGTTATGGATACAATATTTTCTTTCAGGGATAATCCATGTTTCGCTAATTTAGATTTAAGCAATTAATTAAGCCATTAATTAGCTAATTAATTTCGCCCGTTATGGAGACATAAAAACAAAAACGTATATTATTTTGCTATGTTCGCGATACCTGAACATATAGTGGAGACAATTTTAAAAATTTCTAGTAAATACCGAAAAACCGGTATTTAAACTTGTGAATACCGGTATTACGAAATTGTACAATTGGCTCAAAATACCGGTATTCGGTATCCCGGTATTGCAATCCCTATTTGTCACATAATTTTTTTTATTAATGCATCAGAGCCAAATATATTACTGTTGGCACATTATCGAAGTTTTGAGGAGAGGGTACCAGCTCAGATGTCATCCTCATCATTTAATTGGGATTCAAAATTATTAGGTCCATCCTAAAATGTAGCCCTAGTGCTGCTTTAAGGATGAGGTGTTAATATAATTAAATCTCTAATTTTTCCTGCTACAATAATTGATTTTCATTTAACGGAATTTTAGGCCATATTAAGTAGCTCAAAAATTTAGTTTTAACTTGATTGCTGTTTTACTATATGTGTTATTATTGCAATATTATGAAGTGTATTCCCATGATTAAAGTGAAAGAAGTTGATAGGTATAATTTACTTATGTATCGAGTAGTAGTTTTTTTCAGACATAAAATATTTCTTGCTAAAGTAATAAGAATTTTTTTTTCAAGTATCATGCTGCTGACTACATAAAAACAATAACAATTAACAAATTTTCACTTCATTGTTGATATTAACTAGTTTAAAATTTTATCAGTTTGATATGTTGTTTATCATTAACCAAATTTATACTCGCAATAAGATTCGAAATAATTTTTTTCTAGGGATTGTCTACAATAAGTTCAGACACTAAAACCTTAGCAACAAAAGCACGAGAGGGCAAATTACGGCCAGAGGAATTTCAGGTACTTTTTAAAATTCCGTAATTATAATGAAAAATTAATTTTAATTTTCTTTATTGTACTTGTTGCGTAGATTTTTGCTTTCATTTTATTAATTGTGACATAAGATTTTGTTCTGAATTATATACAGGATATGCATTCTAATTGTGGCTTAGTTCTAATTTCTATGCTATTAAAAAGAAGTATATATTTCCAATTGAAAAAAATGTTTTTGATGAAATAAAGAATTTTATGTTGTTTGAATTAAAAATATATTGTTGAACAAATTTTTAGAGTATAAATTTTTATATAATTTCTTATCCTAATAATTAGTAAGGTAAATATTCTGGATATGGCAATATTTTTATTTGTTTATGTCCGATTAATAGGAGAAAGCTTTATGATCAAATGTTTTTTCATTAATTCCCATGGAATTTATGAAATAATAATGGATAAATTAAAACAGTTTGTTATATCCTTATTATTGCTATGTTTACTTGCCATCTCAGTAAAATATACATTCTAAGATATTTTAATTATTTTTTTTAATTTTCTTACTTATCATATCAAGGTTGTCACTCCACCAGTTGACTGGAAAACTAAAAAATCCTGGACATTAAAGAATCATCTAGAAAACAAGGAAAATGCAGGGAAATTTGAAAATTTCCATTAAAAAAAATATAGAGAGAATTTTAAGTTTCTTAGTACCTTTGTCTTTCGTCTAAAATATGCTGATCTCTGAACATTGCAAGAATAAAAGTTGTAGCCATTGTACCAAAAACAAAACAAATTATGTAATCGCAGAAATCCACCCTTTTCCCATTTGCTCCCCTTTTTTCTTGTATAGATCAGTCTAATTTCAATCTCAGAGTTATTTTTTTCCCCCCATGAGAATCCCAAATTGGAGCTATGAGGAATGCAAGAATGCTATAACTGCATTAGAGAATACAACAAATTTCTCTGGTGGGGAATTTCAGTGATGTTTAGTCACTCATGTATTAATGGTTTGTTTATTTGAGAAATCATGAGGTTATTCACATTGGATTAGATCTTTTTTTTTTTAGTAATGAGCTATTCAAAATACATATTTAATACAGATAAAAATATCAATCCTGACTTTCAGGTTTTATAGCACCATGAAAAGTGCTACATTTTAAAGCACCTTTAGAGTGTTTAATTTTGGAAAAATGGTCTTTAAAAGTTCTTATTTTCTCAAAAAGTGCAAGTTTTTTTCTGTAGATGTCGAATACGATAAATCGAAAACAGCCATAAATTTTTGTCTTTGATGTATCAAGAAAGGAAACCAATGGAAGGGAAGAATTTGGTGAAAGGATCTATGAGTTTCATTCCATATTAAGATAAGGCTTAATAACCTTTTTCCCACTTCTTTCTTCAACAATGGGTACCTCTGTGTATTGGAATGGTTATTCTGAAAGAGGAAAAAAAATACGAAATATGACAGACTTCTTGCAACTTGAAGAATGTTTGAACTTCTTTTACTTTTAATGTTCTAAATAGCAAAGAATTTATATTAGTTATGCCTGGTAACTTTATGTTTAACTCCTTTATGGGTTCTTATAGATTTCCAATTGGTGAAAAATAAGAATAAAGTATGCACAAAAGAAATAGATGCATCAGACATGGGAAAAAAAGAAAATACACATGAAAGATATATATGATATTCAGCTGCTTTTATTCTTATTGAAGCCCCTTTAGCAGATTACGCACTTAATCATTCTCACTAATATGTTGTTTTGATCTCTTTTTTTTTCTCCATCCATCCTTGATTTCCATCTCTTGAATGGAAAAAGAAAAGGATTTTACTTGATGATTATTTATTGTGATGGTAATTAATTAGTTGATCATGGGAAATCTAGTTTGATGACATTTTAATTTGAAGTTGTATGTTTTCCATTATAGTGACTTCTTTTGTGGTGTAAATTTTTAAATATCTCCATCCTTTTGAAAATTGTCATTTGTTGAACCAATCTTGTCAACAAATATTAGCTTATTTACCTCAAATATTAGCTTTATTTTTTAAAAAATTCTGCTAGATCTGATATTAAAAATTAAAAAAAAAATATGTCCTCTTATATTGCATTGCAAAAAAATTCCTCTTATATTGCATTAATGTACAGGGAAAATACAGGTAAAAACTGGGGATTTTCTTTTCAGATTTAAATGACAACCCTGTCATATATATTATTAAAAAGATAATTTTATTTGGGCAAATGAGGTGTCTACAATGAGTATAAAAAGTCTGTTATGTAAGGCATTGTATAAAGTACAACATTTTTCAAATCAAAGTTTGATAAAATATAATTTGAGATCAAATTTAGCAAAAAATTTAAACCTCTCCTCTAGTATAGAATAACCCTCTGAATTTATTTAATTCTATGTTTTAATTTTACCTTTACAATTGAATCAAAAATGAATTCAATTATATTTCAATCAATTCAATTGCAAAAATTGTGTCAATTAAATGCATAAATAATTCTTGGAGAAAAATGGATTTTATTATAAATTGAAGAGATTCTGCAGAGTTGGGCTATATAGATTAAAGATCGCTAATTTTGGTGTGTGTAGGTTTTAAATTATCAGAAAAAATGAAATTCATTACAGTTTTTGTGGATAAACATATGTATTTGAGCATTAAAAAATAAAGTGATAATTACAGTGTTTGTAAACTTTCTATGAACATGACTCTGATCTCAAACATAACTACATTTTCGAATTATTGCTGTTGCAAATAAATAACTTTATTACATCCAATTATTTAAAGTGAATCAAATAAAGTATTGAGGGATGAAATTAGTTTTCACCTGAAAAAGAACAATGACAAACAAAGAAATGTTCCAAGTTAGTATATAAAAATTAAAAAAAAAAAAATGTTTAAAATACTGATTATAACATTGTTAAAATAAATAAACTTACTTCATTTACCATAAAATTGAAAATAAATAAACTTACTTCATTTACCATAAAATTGGAAATCAAAATTAATAATATTGATGTAATGCATGTTCTTTATTGCTTTCCTTTTTTTTTTTTTTGCCTCATTTTTTGGTAATTATGTATTTAATCTTCACCAGTAATTATTCATTTATGTAAGTCTTGTATTCTTTTTTATATAAATACATTCTGCAGATAAATTTAATTATGCAATCATAATTTTTTTTTCCAACTGCAAAATTTGGTTATGAATTTTCATTTTTTTAAAATGCCTATCATTCATAAGAAGATTTTTTGCACATTTTGTTTATGAATACAGTAGACTCCCGATTATCCACGGCGAGTTATCCGCGCCTGCCGCACAAAGGTTTTTGTACAAGCATAAAGCAAAGTAAATAAAAATGTTCACAAACTGAGCGAAACGTTAAATTTGCTAACATCATGCTTATTTATAGCAAAAATATCCCAGGCCTTCTCGGAACCTTCCCCTCAAGCAAACCCCCAAGAAGCAAACACAAATGATTGATTTCTTCAAAAAGGTGTAGTTTTGCAGTTATGCTTTTGTAATTACATAATACATTACAGTATTAAAACAGTACATATGTATTAATTTTTCTATGTATCCTTGACGCCTCTCGTAAGTTCAAAGCACTTTTCTGTTTTCATTAACAAAATGCATTTTAGGTTAATTTTGATTGATATACTGAAATATTAAGCGTTAGTTAAACATTTCCTGCTGTTTATTTTACGTTTTATTGTACATAAAACGATTTTTCAAAGTTGGAATGACTGTTTTCTCTTTTGCTATACCCGTTTTTAGCTTTTTTCGGATTCTCCGCGATTTTTGTTATCTGCGGCGGCCGCGCCACCCAATTCCGCGGATAATTGGGAGTGTACTGTATTCTCTTCTGTATGGTGAACAATTGTTTTGTTTATATCGTGTGGTACCTAAGTAAAGCAAAAAATCATATTCAAAAGAAAAAGTATGATTATCATTTGCCTTTAAGAAATTATTATAAATATTTTTGTTGTTTGCAATAAGTTTATTCTGGTATGCGATATGAAATGATAAAATATATTTTAATCCCACTGTAGGTTAATAATTTTTGCCTTTCTTATTTATGTAGGGTGGAACATTTACTATATCAAATTTAGGAATGTTTGGAATTAAGAATTTTTCAGCTGTCATTAATCCACCTCAAGTAAGTTTCAAATTAATATAGTTAAAATATATTAATTTCTTTTTTTTGGTACAGTCATTCAAAATATAACATATGCCTAAATAAAATTTTACTTCTAGTCCTGTATTCTTGCTGTTGGAAATACTGAAAGTACTTTAATTCCTGATGAAAGTAGTGAAAAAGGGTAAGTTCATTTATTTATAGATTCTCTCTCTCTCTCTCTTTTTTTTTTTTTGAAATTAAAAATTAACTGAATAGATGAATGCAAGTAATGAAAATGTAATGCAGAAATGAATATAAAAAGAATGCAGGAAGTAGAGATAACTTATCCAGCCTTTTTATAAATTTATAACTACTACATAGTTGCAGAGGAATTGGGAGGGGATATTCTTATTAGTTTATGCACAGAAATTTTGCCTATTGTTTACTATTATATATATTTGTCTTCATTCTCAAAATTTAATTATTATATTTTAGTTTAATTTCTATAATTATATATCAAAATATGTATCCAAAGATATAGCTCTTTCAGTTTATTTTTCAGATTTAAGCTTATATAGGGCGTGTAGTGTCCTTAAAAATCATTAAAAACTACAGATTTTTAATATTCTTATATATAAGGGTCTTTAAAGTACTTATTTTTTATCAGGCACTTATATTTTTATTCCCATGAAAAAAATCATCTCGCAACTTAGGTCTGCCCTATTATAGGCTATATTTTCTTTGCGATGTCGGATCTTTCAATGTTTAATGGATTTAAATTATCCGGATCTCACTGAAAAAGGTTTTACCTCAATTTAGGGACATAATAATAGAATGAAGAAAATATATCCTTTTGATTTACTTGATTATTCTTTCATCACCTTTTGTTTGTTTAGATAAAGGAAAATTCCTATATTTTTAGAAATAATTTTGGATATTCATATAATGTTTTTAACAGTAACTTAAGCTCATCCTTGATTTTTTGCATGTGATTACTTGTTTGTAGAATATTAGTTAAGTGTTTATTTCAGTTAATTTTTATGCAAAAGTTTAGAACTTTTTGACAATATTTCAAAAATATACATTTGATTCATTATGGACTTTTAAAAGTAAATACACTAAATGATTCAAAGCTTCCAAAAATTTAAAAAAAAAAAAAAAAAAAAGAAGCAAAATACACATGATGTAGCAAAATGTTACATGTAGGTAGGTCATTTTTTATTCTTGCAAAAGATATCAAAAATAAATTAATGTCAATTAAATTTCCTTTTTTCTTTTTTTATATATGACCTATTCAAAGAGGAAGAATTTTAGTCACCAAAAATTCGAACTTGCTGTTTTACTCTATCTTCATGATTCAAACCTCTGAACAGCACGTTCTTGATATTATGTCTATCTGCGAACACAATACTTGAAAACTGCTTTAATCTGGAATTTCTTAATTCTAAATTTGTCGATTTCAATCGTATTTTGAACAAAATCCATTCCCTATTGTTTATTTGTTTTTCCAAGTACAAGTGAATAGAATAACTTAAAACTGCAAAACATTGGTAAAATAGCAGTTTTAACATCTTAAGTATAGATCAATAACAAAATTTTAAACCAAATCCATCAATGAATTGACCATATGTTGGTCTGTATTTTCATGTGTATGTAAACACTGTAGTAGAAAAACACAATTTAGATAAATGAAATTTATTATGCTATCTTATTTCTAAGATTGTTGCTCTATCCTAAATTTTGGATTTAATTCGCTATTCTACAAAGTCTTAAAGTATACTCGTTTTTTTTTTCTTTCTATATCGAGACACTCAAAATAAAAATCTGTGTATTTGTGGCATTCATGGCCTTGCTTAAAGTCTAATGTGTATGGCAGTGGAGGGAGACATAATCTTCATTAGGAGGTATGCAATGAAGCAATAGTGGGACATTCACAGCTGGTTTCACATATTTTTACTGCAGTGCATTAAGCTATTTCTTCAAATAGATCAGGGATGACCCACTTTTGCATTTTTATGTATATGATTTATACAAGTTAGTTAAATAACAATTGTCCTTTTTAAAATTAAAAAAAAATCCCATTTGAAATTATTTCTTTAGTAAATTTTTCTACCAATGAATCTACATTCCACAAAAAAATATCCAGTAATATTATATGCTTTTCACGTATGAATTATCTGTAGCTTGTTTTAAAAATATTGGAATACATAATGAATTCAATAAATTTTGTATTGGTAAAAGTTGTTTCACAGAGAACAAGTAAGTAAAAAAAATGAATCATGTTCTATATAGTACTTTCTTCAGAACAGATAAAAGACGGTATGAAGATGTATTTTCTGGAGCTTATAGATTATTTCCTAGTCAAATTTTCTTTACTCAATTTTCCTGTCTGAAAAATTATGAAAATGGATGAGATGTTTTTAATTTTTTATTTGATGATCATAAATTTAAAAAATTTGAAAATTAATTATTTTTTTGTGTATAAACATCTATTGAAAGAGATTTGGATTAAGATATTGAAATGGGAAATTTGAATGAAAAATATCATGTATCACAGTTTGTAATCTGTAACCACATAGAGCTTTGGCCGGCCAATTCGCGAAGTGGCTTGGGACAGTCGGCCAAAATAGGAAGAAATAAATCAAGAGCAGATTGTTTTATACACTGTTAATAATGAAGTATTTAAAAATGAGTACTTCTGTGTACTGATTTTTTTTTATACAATTGTTTCAGAAATGAGTTCAAATATAAGTGACACCTCTGAGCTAAAAATAAGTTTGTAATATATAAAAATATGATCTCATATTATTCGGTTCTTATATTAAAGCCATAATAAAAATTATTTAATGAACGTATATGCTGTAACAACGTGATAGTGTGAAGAATATTAGATTTGCGCCCTTCAAAATGACGAATTATATATATCTTGAGCAAATGCTTTGCGTATTGTGTATGAATACAAAGATGAATTGAGTACTCAATTTGTCAACTACTTTTAAAAGTGATCCTTAGTCTTTTTCTACTCCATAGACCTAATGTTAAAGATCCCAGATCACATTGTCTCCTGAAATATCGCTTCAAAAAAATATGAAATTTTTTGCAAAGGCAGATAGCAAATATAAGTGCTAATTAAAGCAAATATGAAGAAAAAAAATAGTTTTGTTGCTAATATTATTTAAAGACATTTCTTTGTTTGCGCCATCTGTCGAATGTCACCTACAACATGTCCTCAATTATATTTTATACATAAATGTCATATTTATTTTAATTTACTCTTAATATTGTTTTTTTTTTTCTTTGTAAAAAAAAATCATATTTTATGAATTGATATTTCAGAAGAGAATATAACCTGGAAAATTTAGCATTAGGTCTATAGGACAGAAAAAAGACTGACGATCACTCATGAAACATTTCTTGGAACACACCGCTCTTGTGCGAGTTAGCCTAGTTGGCAACGCATTCGGCTGCAGGTCTGCCAGCCAATTTGCGAACTGGCCAAACTTCGGGCTTTGGGCGTAACATATATAATATCTTGGGAAACCGAGCTTCACTCTACAGTTTTTTTGTTTTTTAAAATTGTTTTTTCAGGGAAAATATTTAGATACAAATAAAATACTGATTATATGTGAATATTTTTCAATCTTATCTCATCTCATATCCATCAATGGCACCAATGCAAATATCACAAAAATGTAAGAGGTGGCATTATATGACACTGTCAGCATAAGAGCAGATAGAAAAAGGTTTTAATAGTTAGTTATAAAAAAATGTGTGGGTTTTTTTCTGTGTGTATAAGTATGTGTAAAATTGCCTTTTTTTCCCCAGTAAAAACACCTATGTAATAAACTTAAAAAGCAAAACTTTATTTAAATACAAAATTTGATCCAAATTGTTAGAGCTGTTTTTGAGATACATGACATTTATATATGTATAGATAAATTTATATATGTACATAAGAATTGCTCGTTTAAAGTTATAATAATTTTTTTAAATTGGACATTTTATTAAAATGCAACTTAACTTTTTTCATTAAAACTTATAATTCTAGAATAAAGAATATTAGATTGACGTTGGTTCGTATTTTTTCTCTAAAGATGCTTAAAAAGTATTTATGAAGTGCTTATATCTTAAGTTAAAATTAGTCTATGCACCCTGTTGCATGACATTGATTGATCTTATATGCTATATTTTTAATATTATATGAGATCTTTAATAAAAAATTAGCTTTAAAAATAAAAATATGATAATGTGTATTCTGATGTATTATGCATAAGTTGCATCATGTAATATGTATGATGAAAAATTCTTTCAAAACATTACAGTGCAACTGTTGAGCATAGAACCGACAAATAAAGCATTTTTTTTTTTAGTAGGTGAAAGCAAGTTAAATTTTCTCAATTTTAATGTTTTGAAAATGTATTATACAAAAAAACAAGTTTTTAAATATCTCTTTTAAAAAAGTAAGTATTTCATAATACCAATTTTATTCCCATGCAAATATTTTTTCTGATTTTAATAAATTAAAAAAATAGTTTAAAGTTTATTTTATTCTAACATTTTTTGTTGTTTTAGTACTGGATTTATACATTCACATTATAACAATATGAAATGCATTGTACGTGTGTACAAAATTTTTGCTATATAATTCGTAAAAATTATATAAAGATAGACAAGTCAAGCCTAAAATGTTACCATGCTACAAGTTCCTGAATAGTTTGTTTAAACATGTCTCCTTTTAAATTTTAAGAAGATTTTACATTTATTGCCATAGAATTTTAATTGAAACTATCAATGTATTAAATATAATGTAGCTAATATTTGTTTCTTTATAGTTTTAGAGCTGCAAAAGTGATGAGTGTTACTCTAAGTTGTGATCACAGAGTTGTTGATGGAGCTGTTGGAGCTCAGTGGCTAGCCCATTTTAAGAAACTACTAGAACAACCAGAACTTATGCTTTTATAAATAATTTATTGAATTATATGTGGTTACTTGATAATGCTTCTTTTTATGTTCGACTGACAATTGAAACTCAGTTTCTATTTATAATTAAGGGTACTTCATCAGTCATTCAAAATTTGTAATATAGATTTTTATTTTGTACAAATAAATTATGTCATGTGAATATTTGTTGGCTTATCAAAATTAGAAACCTTGTATATCATCTTCTAATAAAATTCATTTTTTATTGTTGTGTCTGGAAATATTGTAGTTTTGAATAATATTTGCTATGATAAAATAACTTTATTCACATATTTAACAACAGTAGAACTCCAGTTTCTGAATTGTTTGAAGAAAAAAAGGAAAGATGCCAAAATTGGGAAAATTGTAATGTGAGCATAATCAGTGGATTTGACATTTCTTTTCCCTACCAAAGGAGGTTTAACTAAAAATTATCTATGAATGCATACACATGTATGTTAATATTAAATATTTATGAAAGATTTATTTCCAAAATACATTTTTTTTAAAAATTTTTAAATAAAAAATATTTTTGACATGAGAAGTTTGTATACTACAACAGAAAAATTTCTATTTTATAAATTCTACTTTCTATACTAAATTTCTATATTAAAAATTCTAAAAAAAGGGGGGGGGTACTCCCAAAAAATTCCTTTGTATAAAAAAAAATTCTATTCATTTTTAACTTGAAAAATAAAGAATGTATCCAATTTGATATTGTATACAGTGAAGAATTAATTTATAGTTTCATTTTTAAGTGAGTTTTCTACAGCTTAGTTTGGTTAAATTTAATTTCATGACTTAAAATTTAATTTCTTCTTTCTGTGACGTTTTTCGTACCTTTATTCTGAGCAGATCATTTGAATCAGTTTTATTCCTCTAAATATGGATGCTTAAAATTCTATTGTATGTTAAAATTTATATAATTTTTTCTTGTCTATCCATCAAATATGATATTTTCAAAAAATAATTGAATTTTTGTTTCTTTTTGAATAGTTAATTATACAAGCAATTTAATTAATTAATTCTTTTTTGCTGATGATGTTTATTAGAATTTTTAAAGAAATATTTTATAGCTAACTTTTTGATGCACTTTAATTTTGATTTTGCTTGGAAAAGTAGTACATATGTTTCAGTTGTATAAATAATATGTTTCTTATAGAAATTTTAAAATAAAAATATTTCTCAAACATGATAGTCTTTATTTTACATAAGATTTATCTGAAGTTTGCAATAGTTTTCTGCCCAGAAAAGGGAAGTTAAACTAACTGTATTTTACTTATTTATTAATATTATGTATTTATCCAATATTTGCAGGTGATAAAATAAAATCGCAATTTTACAAATCACAATGTAACGATTCACAGAATTTTTTAAAATAATTTTAAGATGATAAAAAGAAGGTTGGCAGAATTAGCTTTAACTTTTGAAATTTGACTTTTATTTAAATGACAAATAAATGATTTCATAGTATAAAGGGCATATTAGATATATCATAATTTCAAAATTTTACAACTTAAAAATTTTTTATGAAATGAATATATAGCTGTTTAAAGACATTTTGAAGGGAGTGTTTAAATTTAATTAAGAATGTGACTTTTTATTTTTTTATTTTTGACTACATAAGATCAAGAAAATTTCAGTAAGGAATTTTGTTTGCAAATATTAGGCTAAAAAATAAATAAATATAAAATACAATAAAAAAATCCTATGTGCACCCCCCTTACTTAAAAATCATCTTTCTAAATGCCTTTTTTTTGCATGAATTTTTGTTATATAGACATAATTTTTCCAATTATAAAAGCATATATATATATCTTTCTGTTAGTGCTTATAAAGAAGATTATTAGACATACAGCTATGAAATTTGACACAAATGTATTCTACAAAACTGCCATGTGAACTCAGGCTGGTTTTGTATTTCAGTGAGTTAATAATGATTATTTAGCTAGTTAAACAGAATTTTTCTGTTTTCTGCTGTGAAATTATAGAAGTATTAATGAACAGAAATAATTTTTATGCCTTCTTAAAATTAAAAAAAAAATTATCCTTTTAATAATATAAATTTTGTTTTACATTTTTTTCCCTTAATTCTTATAACTTAAAAAAAAATGCATTTACATATAATTTGCAACAAAAATTTCATTTGTTGTAATGAAATTCATGCTATTTTTTAATTATTTTCTCAAATATTTATTCACATTTTTCGCCAGTTATAATATATGAAGATGCTGCTTGTTTTTGTAATTCTTGTTTTTTTTTTTATTTAATCATTTGTAAATTTTATAAGTAAAAGCCTCTTAGACATTGAATATACATATGCAGTCTGCTGTATGTTGTACTTAATATTCTTTTCTTTTACTTATTCTTCAATCCAACTAACATTAGTTGTTAGTCGAATTTCGATTATTTTTGCTTATACATTAAAGTAATATTCTTAGGTGATTAAAATGGCAGATGAACTTCTAAAATAGTACATACATCTAAATGGAATTAAATACTAAATCTAGTGTGGAGTTAAAATACCTTGCACAAAGGAAATACACAGAAGAAGCTATACATATATTTAATTGAAATAAAATATCTGTATTTCAGTCGAATCTAATAAAAATGATTCCCATGAATATCTGTGATGAATCAAAATATTGCATCAATTTTTCAGCCTGTTGTTTTACATTACACAATAGTTGACTTTTTTAATGAGTTAGTAAACAAATTTTTTCTAAAATATTAACTCGATCACTAATAGACTTCACCAAAAAACTTTATATGGATTAAACTTTGCATTGTTTCTATTTTTATATTAAAATTCAAATTTTAAGACATATAGACTGGTAATAAGGCAGGCGCATCAACATAATGAACTAAACGGCCTTATAAATAGTACGGATTAAATACCTATTCTTTTCTGAAATTCAAAATATCTGGCAAGAAAATTTGAAAAACATAAAACTGACAGTGAAATACAAAGTACTGTGATGATCTGAGAAGTTGTAAACATTTCGAAATTTATTATTATAGGTTTGAAGTATTTTCTTTATATTTGAATTCATCAATATTTCTGCATCATTTCATTGGTAATTTATGCAAGAAGAACTGATGTCTCTTAATCTGTTAACACATGAAAGACTTTATATTAAATGACACAACCAATTTTTGTTATTGCTCATTTTTTCTGAGAAATACAATGTTTTTTTTTTCAGACTTTGTACATTTAATGGTTTATAAAGATATTGACATAAAATAATAAATAAAAATTAATAATATTTATATTACTAATTTATAATATTAAAATCTTAATTATGTACCTTTATTGTTTTGTGCTTATTTCGTTGTTTAATTCTTTCATAAAATAATTCATAATCCTTTTAATTGCTTCAATAATTATATTACTAAATAAAAAAATAGAAAATATCATAACAAAAATTCGATTAAATGTTCGTAAATTTCTTTGCAATTTTTAGTTTTTCTAAAAATAATATATTCAAATGAGGATCAACATCCATGTGCATTTAAGTATCAGTTTACAATAGCTATAATTGATGTGGAGTTCATATTCTTTCGCTCACTAATAATGTTTGTAGTGAGTACAGTTTGGAAAAACTTTTAAGACCTGCATACCTACATTCTCAGTTTTGAATCACTAATCTTCTTATCCCTTTCTCGAATATTCTTCCATTATCACTATTTCTGGATTGTTATAGCCCGACATTATTTCAAACACTCATTCGACATTCAAACCTATTTTTCAAGAATATATGTCTGAAATTTATCAAGATAGTAAGAATATGATTTCAGGAAACATACAATCTAATATATATTGTAACGTACAGCAGATTATTATGCGTAAAATAAATACAAAAATGCTCACAAATGCAGATCAGTGCATTATTGGAAATACCTTCAAGTGAACTTGAGTGTATCATCCTGTTTATTGAAATATTATATTTACTATCAGAATATGAAAATATCTTTACGTATAAAGATCTTACACTAAATGCTTCATATATATAATTTTACATATTTGTCTACGAAAAACATTTTCAACATTTAAATCATTGCATCAATTCTTGGATTATAGGGCATGTTAAAACAAATTTGATAAATGGAGAAAAATGCAATAAATATATCATAATTATAGAAAGAATAAAGGCATTTTGAAAAAATTTACTTCGGACTAATTCGATCATATTTATTTTCCAAATTATTTGCGATTCATGGTTTTAAAAATTCATGAATCTTCTATATATGGTCTAAGATTTAAAAAAAATATAAGATGAACTTTTAGTTTACTGTTTTCATAAAATTCGAGCATTAAGAATTTTTATGAGTAAATCATTACGATTCTATGTAAGTACCGTGTAAATTTAAGTTAGAAAAAAAAAATTTACTGTTATATATTCAGTTCTAGCAAAACACTTCTACTTCCAAAAATAGATTTTACATCGCAGTATTTCAAGGACGCGTAAAACCTGCAGTTTGTTGCTGAAATGCATTTAATTAAAAAAAATATTTCAGAAAATCTATCATGTAAAGAAGTAGGAATGTCGTACAGTGATGAATAGCGATAGTTTCCATTATTACTGCATTATAGTTATAGTTATGTAATAATCGAGAACTGCTGGTGGAGAATAGTATATTGCATAGGAACCACAGCTCTTTTTTCATGTAGTGCCATCTAGTGGTGAGATTTGCGGTCCTATTCCGTTAATCGGGACATGATCGTTAATATCTCGACTGATATTTAAGAACCAATTAAGAACGAAAAGATATTTTGAAAAATATTTTAAACTAGAGAAGATGTTTTTGTTTTGATATTCTTCAGTGGTTTTGAGATTTTTTGACATATTCTTGAAGCTCAGAGGTGTGATATCTGGGTTTTCGTCCTTCTGACGCTGCAAGATCGAGTCGAAGAATACTAAGCTCCCAAGATGGAGAAGTATTAACAGGTAATTTAAATTATTTTTGCTTTCTTATTGTATTTTTTTAAATCTAATGCAGATTATCATTTACAATACTTTCTAAAAATAAGGAGTTCTTCTTTTGAAGAAGCTTGTTGTGCCGTTTAATGGTTCTCCCCCGTCTTTTGTCTTAATGCTCCTACTACACGTTTATTATAGGGTTTCTCTGGCGCATCCCACGCTTATATTTAGCACTTATATTTATATACATATATAACTATTAATACATATAAGATATATTAATTGTGGAAATTCTAATTACCTGGAATATCTTGGTGGTATTATTTTTGCTCTGTAGCATGTAACAATCAAGCTGTATTGATCGGTTTGCCCTGCCTGCTGCTTTCCTAAATATTGTATATATGGGTACGACGAAACGCATTTATATCTTTATTAAGTAAGATCGTTTATGCGCAACCTTTGTGTGTGTCTGAAATTCTATTTTAAATTATAATAAATTTTAACTAAGCAATTTAATTTTGTTCATTCTCATTTTCACACGCTAAAACTAAGGCTATTGTTTTGATATATTGACAAATTTATGGCACGTGCCGTAAATATGGTTTCTGAATTCGTCGCTTATTTGAAGGATTAATTTGACTGCCATTTTTCTTGAAGTTCGTAAATTGTGGGGAGTTTTGTCTTATTTACGTTTGTATTTGTTATCATAATGGCTACTCCAAAAGCGCAGTTGAAGGATGAGGTCGATATTTAGTTAAAGCTCTATGGTAATAAAATATCAGTTGGGGTATTATTTCAAAAATGGTTAAATAAATTTTTAAATATATTTATTGCTTTTATTATTTTGTCTTACTATATTGTCCTAAAAACAGTTTTTGAGTAATGTTAAATTTTTTTGAACGAATAATAATGTTGCTTATTATTAATTTTAATATTTTGAATATATATTATTCTTTGAAAGTATTTAATTTTGTAAAACGCTCATCCTTTTTTCAACTTGTTAAATTCATAGGTTTTTAATCAGTATGATTCAGAAAATGGGGCATATTTTTAATATTTAAATATTTATATTTTAAGTTCTACAGTTTACATTGCTTTTAATTGCATATACAGAATATTTTACTTAAATGAGACTGAGCATAATTTAATTGCACATCAAATAAAAAATATTATTGTATAAAATATCAGAATTGTAATTTTTGCTATGTACTGAAACGTATTTATTTTATTTCATATTTTTATGCTGATAAAAGATATTGTTTTATTTAAAACCATGAATTTTAGTTTTACTTCTGAAATAAGTATGAATTATATCTTATGATAAAAGTATAAGCTTCTTGATAATTAGTTATTTGTTCCTAAAATTCATAATATTTTTTTTTCTTCACGACTGATAATTTTACAACAGAGTCTTTTCTATATGGGCTGTTATGATGAATGTTAGGCTTGTTGAATATAAGGTGAATTGGCTTAATTCTTGAAATATTTGCTTCTTATGCTACCAATACCATTAAAAACCTTTTTATATCGAAGTCTGATCTATCTCATATTTTTGATATATATTCAAATTCAAGCTAGTATTTTATAAATGTTTGTATTTTATTCTTAGTTTTTAAAACATTTTTACCCCCCCTCCCCCCAAAAAATACTTGAATAAAAATATAGTAGTATGTTCAATTTTATTTATTTAATTTATCAGATGTAAATATAAAATTCACAATAAGAATACATACATCTTTAAAGTAAGCAAAGATAAACTGTTTACAAAAAATTAACTCATTTTTTAAATATTTATTGGAAAATGATTATTTTAATGGGGTAAGGTAGGTTTAAGGCAAAAGAGTTAAAAATGATAATTTTTAATTTTTTTAAAAATCCTTGACAGATGGCTACTTTTCCTTTGTGACTGTAAGTAAATTAGTCTAATTATCTTTCATTATTCATTACAGAGAAATATTTTTTTTACATAGTCTGGTTGGCAGCCATTTTTAATTATTTTTAATTTTTTAACCTGGAATTTAGTTAAAATAAGTTTCCTGATATTCTAAACGAGTTTCGGGTCATGATTAAAAGACAGAAAAGAAAGATGTTTGTAAAAATCTTAAAAGTAAAACGAAAAAGAAGACTAAATCCTGAAACAGTTGATGACTAAATTGTTTTTTTAAAGAGCAGGAAGTAATAAAGGAACATATAAATTTTATTTTGCTATTACTTCTATTTTCCCTCCAGGTAGTTCATCCGTATTCATGTCCTTGTTTTAAATAAAATTGGGAAAAAATCTTAAGATGCTAACTTCAAAAGTTTAAATCTATTTTCTCTTCTTTTATAATTTGACTTATTTACTAATATGAATTAAAAAAAAAAGGACAGCTAGGGATATATTATTTAAATTTAAAATATTTTTAAATTCTGTAAAATTAGTAAAAGAAAAAAAAAATAGTTGCATTATCTAATCTGGTCTTTCTTAAATGTAGAGAAAAAGTTAGGAATATTCATTTACTTTTACTTATAACTATTTTTTACCTACTTTAATAAGAATTAAATTTAATTTCTGTTTTTGATGTTTTATTAATTAAAAATTAATATTCTAGATAATCATGGATATTCAATTCACATCCAATACACTTTTTTGTTTCAGGGCAAAGTCAGATTGTTCCAGCTAGTTTACAATATTTAGCCATTTTAAATGGAAGTTTTTTTGTTTTTTTTTTCAATACTAATCTCCTAATGTAATATAATTCTGACTGCTGCCATAGATTTAAAAAAAAAAAAAAAAGCTCATGAATTATTATGTTTAATTGGGAGGGGTGATCTTATAAGGTTTGTGGAATTGTCAGTGTTTAAATTTCATCCATTGTTTATTTGGGTTTGTGTGTAATATCTAAATCATGTAACAATTTAGTTCAATTTTCTTTTAATATTTCCAATAATAGAAAAAGTGCACTTATAGTAGAATTGGGAGTGAGTGGGGGTGGAATTGTGTAATTCTGAAATTATTCTGTATCCAGTCTTCGCTGAGTATTGTTGTTTTCTTTTGTCTCTATTTCCTCCTGCTGAATATATTCATTTATAATACATTTTCTTGTGCTTTTTTTTCATTCTAATGATCTTGTAAGAACTGTCAGAAGCATAGCATCAAATATCTTTTTTTATGACATGACATTTGAAAACAAAATAAAGAAATAACTAATGATAAATAAAAAAAAATAATTAAAAAAATATCGAATTGTTAAATGTTTGAATTAATCTTTTTTTGTATCTGAAAATTATTATTTTGATAAGTCTTACAGGTGGTGCTTTCAAAATTTATATAAGTCCAATATTATTTTGTGATCCTGTTTAAGATCACAAAAGAAGTTAAAATAAATAAATATGGCTAATTTTCAAAATTCAACTTAAATAAAAATATATCATATAGTATGATTCTAGTATCACACATTGTGTTTCAAATGCTGAATAAAATATGTTTTAATGAATACAGCTACTTAAGGAGCATTAGTAAGTGCATTCACATTAAAAAGCACCACAGCAGATGTAATTTGAAATATGCAGAGAGAAAGTATTATAATGGCCAAAATGCTCTATTTCAAGATTTTAAAGAATCTCTTTTTAGAACTCCTTCAATTCCTTTCTCTTTTCTTGAAGTGTCTTTGTGATTGATTTTATAAAATAAAATCTTTATCAAAAACATTAAAAAAATATTAAAAAGTATAAAGTAACTCTGAGTTAGAAGTAACATTCTAAAGACTCAGTGAAAGTTGATCATGCTCGAATTTTTTTTTTGTGTGTATGTGTGTGTGTTAAATTTATAATTCCTTTTGTAATTTTCTTTATATTTTTAAGCTTTGCTTCACAATAGTTTTTTTTTAGCTGACTTTAGAAACTCAATATTTTGTAAAAAAAAATATGGAATTAATTAAAACTTTTTTATTTATTTATATTTTATAAGGAAAGAGAGTATAAAAAATCTTGATATTGGAAAATAATTTATTGACATATTAAATATGATACTTTAAAATATTGGTTACATAGATTAAAATAGGTCTTTGTTTGTAGAGATTCTTTAACATTTGTGAATGAAACTCGTTAAAAATTTGTTCTTCTCTTAAAATATTTTATTATAATTTGATTAACTACTACTTTGTATTAATCTATGTTGTAATTGCTTTCATTTTTAAGAGTTGTGATAGTTTTTCTTTTTCTCTTAGAAATAGGATCAGTATTAAAGTTCACTGTAAAAGGTTTCACAAAACCTTAATACAAGGCATATGATAAAATTGTTATGTAAAAATAACTCATGAATTAGGATTTTAAATAGATATTGCAATATGATTTTATGTTTTGATAAATTTGAAACAATTCGTGATAATATTTATGTCATGAAAATCAATAAAACAAATGCTTATGGCAGAGAAATTTAAAAAAACAAAAATTCTTTTCCATCCGTTAAATTTTTAAAATAATTTTCTTTACATATGAATGATTAATTGTGGAAAATTATTCATAACTAGATGGAATCTACATTTTCTCATACCACACGATTTCTTTTAGTTTGCTATGTTAACTAAAAGATTTTTAATTAGAAGTTTTCAGTGAACAATCTTTGTCAATATATCTAAAACAATTTAACATTTTTTTTCATTATTTATTGCCAGTTTAAAAAAAGGGTCTTCTGTTATTTACTGACTATTTTTAAACTAATTCAGCACGCTTTTCTTCTTCTTTCTTTTTTATATTTAATTTAAACTTTGATTGGTTCAACAATTTTATAACTTTAAAGCTCTATTAGTTTTAAAGTTATAAAGCTGTGCCCTGTTCATAAAAAAAAATAAATCAAAATCTTTTTTAAGTCTTTGATAGAATTTTTAACCCTTGTGTTCATTTTGTATAGTATACCATACATACAACTTTATAAAAATATACTACCTCTATAAAATAATTTTTATAAAGTTGTATGTATGGTATACTATACAAAATGAGATGCTATACAAATGAGGTATAATATACAAAATGTATAGCTACCTATATACATTTTTTTTTCTTTTCTTCAAAAAAGCAATTTTGCTACGATAAGGGTTAAAGTCTTAAATATTTTATCTATGAAATTTTAAAAAGATATACATAAAAATTTGAGCTAAAAATGCTATTTTTGAGTGAAAGTTGAAAAAATAAAAAAGCTATTTCGGGGTGTTTAGATTACCCCTAAGCATACATATAATATTAACCTTTGGCATGAATTATCTAGCGTTTTTACTGAATCTATCGTGTGATCCTTGGCGAACGAATGTTTTGGCGATTAATCCAGGCATGCAATCAAAAATATCCATGAATCGTATTTTTTTTCAGACGTCTTCTCCCCAGCTTAGTGAAACAAAAATTTGTAATAAATCTACAATTAAAGTCACAAAATCACGTACCAAATGTGATATATTTAAGTCATTGCGTTTTTGAGTTATCGCGTTCGCATATTTCTGGAAGTATAGACAAAAAAGTTTTTTTTTTTTTTTTTTTTTTTTTAACTCGGTAAGGTTTTGAGTTCGAATTCTTTTGAAGATTTGATCGTTCTATACTGTGTGTATGAGAAAATAAAAGAAAAAGCGATTAAATCTGAAAGAAAATAGCGATTATCTTCTATTTGATCTCTGAAGAGTGAATTTAATAAATCGCCATCCATATAGAATAATGAAATGGGAGACTTAACTCATTGATTTTTTCTATTTATTTATGCTCAGGTTTATTTGCACAGCGATAAATCATTAGTCACTATTTGTAATCAAAACAGAATTTGAGACGATGGTGGACGATTATATATATATATATATATATATATATATATATATATATATATATATATATATATATATATATATATATATATATATATATATATATATATATATAGGAAGGAAGGAATGAGGTTTGTTTTCCGGCGTATGCTCCTGAACGGATTCTTAGCTTGTTCCGGGTTCACAAAAATCAAAACTCGAATATCACAAAAAATTTTTTTAAATCTGTCAGAAGCTACAATATATATATATATATATATATATATATATATATATATATATATATATATATATATTATTTGTCAATATATTTCGATTAATTATATATATATTGTTTGAAACAATGCTTTTATTATAAATAAGCTCAGTTTTCGTTTTTATTATAGCTTAGATCATTCTTGAAAATAAAATTCTGGAATATAATTGAAAATAAAAGACTATTTTAAATGTGTTCTAATATATGAGATTATTAATTGTCACTTGGCCACTCAAAAATTAAAAATACTGCTAAATAATATTAGAAATTAAATTCTGCTGACGTAAAATTTTTGCATTCTTTGACATTTTATATTGTCTGCATTTTCAGAATGTTAAACAGATTTTATTGTTTGTTTATTCTTTTCTGCTGCAGGAGCATGATGAGTGACGAAACACCTCTCTAGGCAACAATAGGCTATTATCTGAATTAATAATTTATGATAAGAAAAATAAAGAAATTTTGAATTAGGTAATAAATAGAAAGTTGTGATAGTAATAAAAGAAGATTTTAATAATAATAATAATAAATGCTTGCTCTGCTTAATTTCCTCAGATATTAAAATTTCAGTTCATAAATATAAACAAATATTGAAAAAAAAAAAAAGAATAAAATGAAGTTCGAAAATAATTGTAGGGTTGCCACAACTGCTGCATTGCAAGAGCTCTATCATGAGCAAATTACTTTTAAAATATTATAAAAATAGTAAAATTGATTTTTTTTTTTTTTGCTAATACCAAGTTTATTATTCCTACTCAAATTTAAATAATATAAATTATGTTCTGGCTCTATTTCATTAACTAAATGTAGTGTAATTTGTGATCAGTGGATGAAAAAAAGACATACTGTGTGTTTAATTGTGGATGTTAATTAATTGATGTGTTTCCAAAACAAATGTTAATTAATTGTTATTCTAATATACTTGTCATGCCAGAGAACGCCTTACATGTCACTGGTGAACAGTAGTTACGAAATATTAACTTTCCGCATGCATTTTAGTATTTTTACTGGCTCTATTTTGTCATTCTTGGCGAGTTATTTGGCAATTATTCCCTGGCATGTGTTAATAGTATCCGAAAATCGAATTTTTGTTTTAGGCACGTTTTTCCCAATCGATTGAAACAAACATTTAATATAAAACTTCGCTTATAATCACAGAAGCTTATACCAAATTTGATATATTTAAATCATAGTGTTTATGAATTATCGCGTTAACATGTTTCTGACAGTACAGACCGATAGTCAGTCAACCTGTTGTTGGTTTTGTTTCAAAATTTGACAGGTGTTTACTCTATAGATGTTAAATCAATGTTCAGATTTTTATGCATTTAGCTGTCTTCGTTTTATACTTATATTAACGTGATGTTATACTTATTCTATTCTATTTATACCTATATGTTAACTTATATCCCAACAGCCGACAGACGGACTTCCTCTTTACTCAGAATTTGATAGAAATCTGCAAATTTGTTGAAAAGACTATATGCCAAATTTCAACCATCTTATTCAAAGTGTTTTTGAGTTATTTTTGCCCCTGACAAAAAGATTTTTTTCAAAAAAAAATTTTGTTTTTTGAACTCAAGGAGGTATATAACGTGGCGATTCGTAAAAATGTCGAGTTCGAATTTTTTGACGATTATTATACTTAACTACGTATACCAGAAAGTAAAAAAGTACTTGTAAAGTAATAAGAACTGCACTAAAATTTAACGTTTCTTTTATTTAATGATCTTTCTATAAAGTCTTAAATTTGTCTCTTTTTAAATTTTTGTCTTCAAAATTAATCACTTCATCTAAAATCTCCGGGAATTACATTGAAGGATAAGTTATAATTAAAATTGTTAGGCAAAATAAATGGGAGAAGATATTTATAGTTACGGTTCCATATTGTGTAATAGGATCTAATACATCTATCTTTTGTTCCACACGTGTATCTTTGAACGATTATAAATAAGTTAATTAAATATTCGTTAATAAATGCTTGATGAACTTGGTGCAACGCTTTATATCAAAATTTTTTCATTGTATTTTCTCAATATTTTTACTAAAAAGCAATTGATAGAATTATGTATTTTCGAAATTTCTGGGGCATTTGGGATTTAATGTTTATTTTATTCCGATGCCAGATTAAAATTCAAATATCAATTAAACTATATATATATATATATATATATATATATATATATATATATATATATATATATATATATATATATATATATTTACAATTATTCTTCCTATGTGTTTGAGGCCGCAGTGGCCTGGTGGTAAGGTCTCGGCTTCGGGGCTGGACAGTGGCGTAACTAGGGTGGGCAGGCAAGACACGTGCCTTGGGCTTAGTTACTAGGGGACGCAAAAATTAAGGAATTAAATCATTATATTTAAAAAGAAAGGAGATTTCTAATGAAATTCTTATTCCCAAAATTAAAAAATAAAATGAAAACGGTTTCAACAAAGTAAGAGAAAACTGATACGTTTAAGTAAAGCCAAAAGCTTGCCTAATTGATTATTTTATGTGTTAATCAGAGTAAATTTTGACGAAACTCGTAATAGATAGTTTTTTTTTTTTTGTTTTTTTTTTGTGATAAGCAATAGTTTTGCTTTCTGATTCTGGTGAAAGCAACGAACATTCGAATACAGTATAAGTATATACTGTATAAATTTCTAAATCTTCAACTAAAAATAACATTTCATATAAAATATCATAAAAGAATCGATTTTTACTTTCTCGTATACGTAGTATAGAGAAAGTATAATAATAATCAAAATATTCGAACTCGAGATATTTACGAATCTCCACGTTTTAGATCTCCCTCAGTTAGAAAAATACATTTTTAGAAAATGTAAGTCTGTCTGTTTGTGACAAAGTTAACTTAAAAACGACTTGAGCTAGACGATTGAAATTTGGTATACGGTCTTTTCACTAAATTTGCAGAGTTCTGTCAAGTTTTGTGTAAAATCTGTTCACAGGAAATCTGGATGTTCGAATATAAGTCAACACGATAATTGCAAAACGAAGAGAGCTAGATAGATAAAATTAGGTAAACAGATTTAACATCTATAATTCGATACATGTCAAATTTTGAGTCGCATCCAACAACGGGTTGATTATCTGTCGATCTGTACTTGCATGAAAACATGATAATTCAAAATCGCAAGTGAGAAATAAATCGAATTTCGTATGGGATTTTGTGACTGCAAGTGTAGTTTTGTGTCAAATTTTTTATTCATGTGGTTTAGAAAAACATGCCTGAAACACTAATTCGATTTTCGGATACTATTAATCGTAAGCTGGAGATTAATCGCCAAATAACTCGCCCAGAATGACGCGATAAATCCACGTCAAAGTTTAGTATTTTGTTGCTGTTGTTCACCAATTTCATGGAAGTTGTTTTCTGAGATAGCACCTTCATTAGAGAGTTTTGGGAAAAAACACCCGCTGATTCAAGTGTCACAATAAACTAGAATAAACTGGAAAAGTGAACTAAAAATTGAATTATGAATGTTAAAAAAATACAGTTTTGATTTAAAAAAAAAAAAACCCAAAGCATAAATACCAAATAACGATTGGGAACTTTATTTTACAGCTTTTTTTATTGTTACTGACGTTAGAAGAAAGGAAAAAAATACTGGCAGCACCAGACTATATGTAAATAATTCCGAAAGCTATAATTTATTTTCATTATTAGAAACCCTATTAGTCAGCAAGAAAAGAATTAAAGTATTCTGGAAGATTGATCCTTTGAATTATGTTTATGAATGCAAAAAAAAACTGGAAATAATTCTTCTTGCTTATTAATTATCGGTGAGGGATTGGCGATTTGATTGCGAAAATAGGATTTTCTTTCTTCAAACTTTCTATAAATAGCGTAAACAGATGGTTATTTCTTTCTCGTAAGTTAGAAGCGCTCGTAGGTTATCGCGTTTTGATGCTACATTTGGCGAGTTTTGGCCCTTTCACTGCTAATTAATACCTAATTTTCATTGAAAATGAAAGAGCTTCTTTTGGCAATTATAAGCAATAAAAATCTATGTTATAATTTAAAATTTTTTAAATAAATAATGTAGCATGATTTTGTTAAAAATTTTCAAATACTTTTTAAAAATTTGTTTTGCAAATAATTTTTTTTTTTTTTTTTTGAAATCACTGTGAAATTATTCATAATTTGCGAGTCATATCAATTCAAAAATAATACTATATACTAATATCAAAAATAATACTATAATTTTCGTTTAATTGCACTTTATATCTTTGCACTCCTCAGTGTAAAAGATCAGAAAAAAAAAAAAATTATGATCTCATTTCAAAAGAAATAGAGAAGGGAGTGCAATCTTAGCATTTGCTGTGGACGCCATTTCATGTAGGTATACCACTGGGATCGGAGGATTCCTGGTTCGAGACCGGATTCCACCGAAAAAGAGCTGTGCAAGAGGGTGTGGTACGCACCAAATCCGTTGTGCTAAATGTTCTCCCCCTGGTATAGGGCGGAAGTTTAGAGAAGAAGGTGCCAGATCAGTCTCGTCCACGTCATTTGACCGCAATTCAGAATTACGAGGTCCGCTCCAATGTAGCCGTAGTGTTACTTTAAAATGGGATGTTAATACAAACTAAACTAAATTTTATATGATTGCCATAAAATCAGCTTTTCCACTCATTAGCAGTGGAAGTGACCTTCGGAAATAGGAATTTTGCGTAGCATTTTTATGCATACGAACGAAGCCGCTGTACCCGCAGCTTCGCTTGCATCTATTTGCTTTATATGTATATAAGAAAAATCTAAACACCTACGCTTCTCAACTTTAATAATTATTATTCTAAAAAATCTGGATAAAAAAAGTGTTAGTGTGAGCGTTTCATTTATACATTAAAATTTTTTTTAATGCCCCTCCCTGAATCTGGCTACATATGATTGGCAGTGGGAGAAACATGAAGTTTCTAGATCCTTAGTAATGTTTTTAAAAGATTAAATTTTAATTTTAAATCTTTAATAGTAACCATTATCAGACAAAAACGTTTTGGCTCAGATACTTAATAGTTTCTTTTCTTTTAAATATACTGATTGCAATTTTTAGAAAAAAAAAAAAAAAAAAGGAAAAGAAATCCGATTGTCATGATTTCCAAGAAATTGGAATTAATATAAGTCAAAACTCTTTAATGATCGAATAAGAATTTGCAGATGGCTTGTTGGAATTTGTAAGAACTGTTTTTTGGAGACAATTTCTCACAGGTGATATTAATTTATGGTTAAGATTATGTCTGTTTCATAGGTTTGTTCTATAAGGTGAATATTTCAAACAGTTCAAGAGAATATGGTCAGTGCCCTTTTCATGCTTCGTAAAAATTAGGATCTAGTCTAAATTATTAAATAAGATCAGAAAAAATTAATTTTTTGTTTAGTTTAGTTCACATTTTGAAGTAAGGTTTTCTGGTAATATCCATCGTATGATTCCAAGAAATATTACATGCCTTGGAGTTGATACTAGTAAGATTTTTTTTCACTTATTAAATTTTTAGGTATTCTTTGAATAACTCTATGGTTTGAAAAATAATCTTTTCAAGATTTAAAAGACAAACATTGTTCTGTTAGCAACAGTAATTATTTTTTCTGGAACTGAGAAGCCGTCAGTAGCTTGACGGTGCCCTAAAGATTCGATCGTAAAAACGGAATCAATGGATAAATTTGATAAAACTGAAATATTTAAATTTTTAGTTGCAATAATTATGCATTTTAATATCAGTTTACTAAAATAGAATTCCAGGTAATACATAATGAAGATAATCGGCAAGCAAATAATTTTCACCGTGTAAGAATCAGTGTGAGTGTTGGGAATGCCAACACACATATATGTAAACATAAATTTTTAAAAAATATATTTTAATTCATTTTATTTATTTTCAAACAGAATATTATTCAATAAATTCAAACTAAAAACTAGTGGAAAAAGATTTATGGTATTCTAATTGGATGTATTAAAATTTAAAAATTACTAAAACATGAGACAAAATTAGGTCAACCAGCAAGAAGAACTGCTGCAACTTTAAAAAGCAGTTTTTAAAATGCGTATTAAAAGATATAACGTAACAAATTCAACTAAAAAAAATAAAAGTAAAAATGTCCGAAAAAAATATCGTCTGCATTGGTAAAAATATGCGAATGATCATTGTAATGAAGCAGTAACTTAATACTTCAATGAAAAAAAATATATATATATTGATTAAAATGTGTTTAAATTAATTTAAAAATTTATTAAAACAGATAAATATCCGTTTATAATAAAATTTATGTCACTAAAATACTAACTTTTTAAACTTTTAAAATTTTTGGGGTCAGATAACCGTAATTTCTTTTATGATTTATTTCAGTCTCTTTAAATAAACTTTTCAATTGATCAGTAAAACCTTCTAGATCTAAAGAAACATGAGTATCAAATTTTCGTGTAATTCGCCAGATGTGTGTGTGTAATTGTAAAATGTTCAAACATACAAACGAGTAACAAATAGGTTTTCAATATTATATGTCGAGATTACCCACCTTTGGCAACTGAGACGTACCTACATAAAATGACACCTAGAGAAAGTAACAAAACAGCTCGCCTCTCTCCTCTTTTTTAAACTGCTATCCAGGTATTCTTTTCCTTCTAGGAAAGCTTTATGTTGAAGTGAATTCTAAATAACTATATCTTAAAACATTTTTGTACTAATATGCCCTAATATTCAATCAATACATCTAATTATCCATACAGATTAATTAAACTGTTTATAAAAATAGATAATACAGCAATTATAAAGGCAATTGTTTGCAAATATATATATATATACATAGTTTAAATGTATAAAAGCCTTTAAAATTACATTTTAGAATATTATGATATATATATATATATATAAGTGATTATTTCAGAGAAATAACATGAATATCAGGAATATACGTAGGGGCCCTTGCAAACTTATTCGACTCATAACATGATCAATGAAATACATATTCGTTATATAGTATAATTAAAGTTTTACATAACTATTCGAATTTCTCATTTAAGCATATTTTATAGAAATATAAAGCATAAATATATCAAGCATTTCCTAAGGAAACGTAGCGAGATTTTTTTGAAATCTTCGAAGCAATTTTAAAACTATTTAAAAACATTTCTATGGTATATCATTATAATATCCCTTACAAAGGGAAATGCCATCTATGTTATTAAGGCGAAGATTTAACCAAGGCGAGCTTTCACACAAACTTTTAAGACACTTTATTATTAAAGAAAATATATTTCAAGCATTCAAAAACAAAATTTGCCATCGAATTAAATTTTTAAAAAATAATCCAGTCATAGAAAGTATTGGAAAAAAAAAAATCTGTGTAGAATACTGGTTAAAATATTTATTTTTTGTGCTAAATAATAAAGAAATTTAAATTAATTTTTTAAAAATTTAAAAAATTATTTTGAAATTAAATAGGTTGCGAGATTAGAATGCGCCATATTTTTAGAGGAAAACAAAGAATTCATGAAGGAGTACTTGAAAATATTTTGAATTTTAATTAACTTTATATCAGTATAGCAGTCCAATCAGATCATGTAACTGTATAGGAGTTATTCATTTAATTATTAAATGTCAAATACTATACAGCAGTTATATGATAATAGTTTAAGAATGAACACTGAATCGGTATATAAAAGTTGTAGTCCCAATGAAGAAATCATTTTCAAGTTCAACGCTTAAATTATGCAGTGGAGGGGAATCATTTTTTTTATGGTGTTCGGATTCAGATTTATAACGAAATAAATTCATTCTAATCTCAAAAAGTGGCAGGAATATCTCATCAAAAATTCATTATTTCATCACATCAGTTTTTTTTTTCCTTGTGTGTGTAATATCTGTTTTGAGCATTTTTATTATTAATGAAATTTATTCGGTTTTTCTCTTTCAGTTCAGTTAAGTTTACTGCAATTGCAGATAATTTATCAACTATTTCTTCGAAACATTAATCTTTCTTTCTTTCTTTTTTCTTCTTTTTTGTTATGTGATGATTTGTTGAATAGAATGAATTCAGTTTTATGAAATATGCTCGTGTGATTCTTTTATATTTATTACAACGATATATTTTGTCTTCGCTTATTAATTAAAAAAAAAAAAAATTCTAACGTTCGCATCTCGATTGCCAATGTCAGATATGATAATTGTGTACGGAACGGAAATTATGTTTCGAAGCTATGTTTATGTTTTTGGACTTTTTGAAATATCTCAATATACCGAGGTATTCAAGTGGAAACCAGCGGAGTGGTCTCATATACTTTCTAATAAAAGAGAAAGCCTTACATGTTATTGGCGTATACTTGTTACGAAATATTACCTTTCGGCGTGAATTTAGGATTTTTACTCAATCTATCCGTTCATCCTTGGCGAGTTTTTTGGCGATTAATCCCTGGCATGCGTTAATTGTATCCAAAATTCGAATTCGTGTTTTAGGCACATTTTTCCCAACTGATTGAAACAAAAATTTGACTCAAAAAACTGCATTTGTAGTCGCAAAAATTCCATACCAAAGTTAATATATTTGAGTTATTTCGTTTTTGAAGTATCGCGTTTACGTATTTCTGAAAGTACAAACTGACATATAATCGTGTGAACTATAGACCCAGAACTTTGACAGGTGTTTACACTATAGATTGTGAATCTGTGTACTTAATTTTATCTAGCTCTCTTCGTCTTTTAATTATCGTATTAACTTATGTTCGATCAGCCGGACAGACATACTTCCTCTGAACAGATTTTACTCAAAATGTGATCGAAATCTGAAAATTTATAATAAAAGTTTCGTACCATATTTCACCTGTATGGATTAAAACGTTTTTGAGTTATCTTTGTCACAAACAGTCAGACGGATGGACATTTTCCAAAAATGTGCTTTTCGGGCAAAGGAAGTTTTGAAACGTGGAGATTCGTCAAAATCTTGTTCGAATTTTTTGACGGTTGCTGAACTCTCTCGATATTCCGTGTACGAGAAAGTTAAAAGGAATGATCATTTTTGTTTTTAAGAATTTTATTTTAACTCTGGACATTAAGAGCTGAAGACGAGTATTTTTTCCACCTTCAATGCAACTAATTTATTTCACAATTTTTTCGCCTGCTGGTAGTATGGCATTCTAATTATGCAACTGTTTGATATATAGCAGCTTGCTTAAAATATTGATTGTAATCTATCTAAATATATAAAATTAAAAATAAATTTTCTTTTTTGTATATTTAAACCGTATACAATTCCACACTCTCTTTGATAGAATCGAACGAAATTTGTTACACGTGTTCCTTAGTACCTCGAATAGTTAACTGCGCTATTTAAAAAACTTCGCCCGCTTCTAAAAGGCATGGAATGGGATTAAGTAATTTATAATTTTAGGTTTTCCGCCATAAAATGCTTTTATATTACCTTAATTTTTTTAAAAAATTAGTCTTATATTGGCATGAATTTCATCAGCACACACTTATCTTCTAACCTTTAATCAATTTTTCATCAATTCCAGTTTTTTGTACGATTAATAAGTATCTGTACTTTGCTTTTTCAAATATATAGAACATATAGATAGTGGCGAAGCCTGGTGCTGTTAAGTCTCTTATGCATAATTTGGGGTTCATGACCCCTCTCCCACACAATTTTTTTTAAAGCATAAGAGTGTGACAAACATAGAAGCTTTTGCTGTTTTAATAAACTTGCATTTATTCTGTTTATTGTATTCTACAGTAACCCTAAAAAGAATATTTTCTTTCTTTTCCATGTCGCTATGCAGCGATATTTCTTGCCCTCGAATTGTGATTAAAAGTTGCTATAAGTGGAGAAAATTAACATCTTCTCATTTAAAAAAAATTAAAATAGAGTTATAACTCCCGTAGCACATTCCCTTAGACGAAAATACTTGAAATTATTTCAGTATGTAAATTTCAGTTTCTAATAATTCCACAGTCTTCACGACCATCTTGTTGATGAATTATATAATAATTCGTTGTACAGTGGACGGCTACTTAATGGGATCACGCTTACTATTATCATTCGCTTTATATTATCAAAATCTTCTGGTTTGAAATCGGCGTATTCAAATGTATTAAAAAAAATGAAAATATATGTTTAGTGTGAGCATCATGTCATCAGTTTGAAGCAGAGAATTGGCTGATCCCAATTGTGAAAAAGTATCTCGGAAGTCATTTTTCCCATGAAACGGAGTTTCACGTTTTTTTTTTTTTTTTTTTTTTTTTTGTCTACACTGGAGTGTTCTAAATTGGTTTAAAAGTGACAACTAATTTTCAGACGTGGCTTGAAATCTGTTAATAAACCACAAACCACTATCGCCTGCGATTGAATTGCGAAAGCAAAATGAATACAAAAGAACTGATTGAGGTTTAAAGATAAAATTCTTAACAGAGATAAACGTTTATTTAAAATGAATCAATGCAACACCTCAGCGCAGATGAAAAATTCACAACTTGGTATAATCTTGAAAAATCGTTTGGTCATTTGTGAGGAAGTTCAAATAAAAAACATTGAATGATGGGCTATGAAAATTGAAAATGTTTTAAAGGGTATTCTCCACCGAACGCCGAAATGAGTCAAGCATTTGATATTTTGAAATTCAACATGTTGCATCATTCAACAAATTTAAAACAAACAACAATTGGAACAATTTATAAGTGAATCGTTGAGGAAACTGAGAAAAAAAAATTGAATTTTCAATTTTAATCTAATAAAATAAAAGACATTTCGTTGATTACAGAACTATATATTTTGTATAGTTTTGAAAAGTCCAAAATTTATAGATTTTCTTTTAATAATCAATCTAACATGTATTTCTGAAACTTGTTATTGTTTATTGCGCAATAGTATTAATTTTTAGATTATTTATCAAGGAAAATATCACATATTTTGTATATGTTCGTTATATGATATTTATTAGTATTTTTTAAATTTTTATTATAAGCATATTAATTAAGTTCACTGTAAATTAATATGGTAATAAATTAAGTTCACTGTAATGATCAAACCTGTGTTCTTATATTATGCTGATTTTTTAGTGATTTTACTCAGATTTTTTTAGGAGGGGGGGGCTTGCCAATTTATGGTAGTGAAATTGAAAATTATCCTATCACAACACATATTCTATTGGCCATAAAAAAATATTTTAAGAAATAAATATTTTTCTGCTAATTTACAATTAAAATAAATAATTTATCCTGCATGTCCAAAATTTTCTATCGGATCTAAAAAATTTTTATGAAACAATCTACTTTATTTACAAATGACATCTCGAAACTTTTTGTTGTTAACACCTCAGTTTCTTTAAGGAATACTTGTGGATAAACGGTAATTAATGAATATTTTTAACTGTTATTTTCGAAAAATTCATTAATAGTCCTGAGTTAAGTGTATTTCTTCCCCTTTTCCTCCGATATGATAAAAATATAGTTAATTTTATTTAATTCCGTTTTTGTTATCAATCGGTTTATTTTATCAAGATTCTAAAATATAGAAAGGATCACATTCAGCGACATCTATTGTAAATGCATGGCATGACATAAGGTTATTTAAGTCTAATCAGTGGTAGTGGGCACCCGAAAACGTTTTCGAATATTCTCTAATCCAAATGTTATCCTGTAGTGAATAGCTTATAAGCCAGGTAACAGCTACGTTACCCGAGCAATTGTTTTTGTATTGTGGTATGTTACTGGGTTCCGAACCACAAGGTCCCAGGTTCTATCCTCGCTCATCACAATCTTCCACAATCCCAAAGAACGTCTTGCATAGTATTGACGTACAATAGTTACTACATATTAAACATTGACGCGAATTTGGCTTTTTTACTGAATCTGTCATTGAATCTGCGAGTCTTTTGGCGATTAAACCTTGGCATATGGTTAATAGTATCCGAAAATCGAATTTGCGTTTTAGATGCATGTTTCCCAACTGATTGAAACAAAAATTTAACACAGAACTACACTTGTAATCACAAAATCACATATCAAATTTGATATATTTAAGTCTCTGCGTCTTTCAATTATTGCTTTTATGTGTTTCCGAAATTGTAGACCGACAGACAGTTAATCCCTTGTTTGATTTTGCTCAAAATTTGATAGGTGTATAGATCATAGATGTTAATGCCGTGTTTCGAATTTTATTTATCTAGCTCTCTTCGTTTTGTAGTTATCGTGTTAATGTGTATTTTAAAAACCGGGCAGACAGACTTTCTCTGAGCAGATTTTGCTGAAAATTTAATAGATGTCTACAAATTTGGTATAAAGGCTATGTTCAAATTTTCGAGTTATCTGTAACAGATAGACAGACGGACATTTTCCAAAAATGTTTTTTTCGAACTCGGGGAGTTCTAAACATACAGATTTATCAAAATCTCGAGTTCGAATATTTTGATGATTGCTTGACTTTTTTTATACTAGAAAGTAAAAATGCATCAATATTTCTTTTATAACACATTGTTAAAATAAATTCCAAAACTGAAATATCATTTGTTAGTGTAAGTGTCATACCAGTTGCAACTCAACTCCACTCCAATGTAATTAATTCAGATTTCGTTTTCACGATGTAAATATGCTTTCGAAACTTTCTATGTAAATATTCACAAATAAAATGTTCTCTCATATCACATCCATAGTAATTATTAGCCGCCTTTGGCGACTAGCCGGTTCGCCAATTTTAATCCTCGTTAAAATTTTAATAATTAAATATTTTATGTAATTCCCACTTTAATAGCTTCTTCATTAAAATATTTTAGATCTTCAAATTTTGATAGTCATATAATTCACTCATAATATTATACGTATAATTTATTCTTTAAATTAAAGTGGAAATGATTAATCTGCAATTAATCTAATTATATTTTTCATTTTGATATGAATTAATATGATTACTGAAAACAGAGTCACTGAGCATTTAAACCTTATGGGCACTAAAGAATATCTTTCTTAATTTATGTAATATCTCAAGAATTTGTCAACAAAATTTTTTCAGATTCATCATGAGCAGATCGATTAATTACAATGTTTAATTTTAAATGCAGCAAACACTAAAAAAACAAACAGAATTGTTTAAAGTAATCGGTCGAAAACAGATTAAAAAATTATTTAAAAAAACGATGTACTTAAACTAACATAAATACAATTTAATTACAAAAGCATACAACTAACCTAAAAATAATTTGAATCAAGTCCGCATCCCTTGAAAATACTTGTCAACAATCAGAATACAATGCGCATGCGTGAATTTTCAACGCCAATTATGGTAACGCAAATGCGTGAATTTTTCTATGCCAGTTGGGGTAACGCTATGCAGATTAGAAATTTGAAGATTACCGAAGTCTTACTCATTTGGCGGTGGGGGAATGAAGATTTTTTTGGCGGGAAAGTCAGTTTTTAATTAATAATTAAAATTTCAAAAAAAGGGACCGCAGGTGCACATTCCCTACCTCCAAGGTATACATGTACCAAATTTGGTAGCTGTAGGTCAAACGGTCTGGCCTGTAGAGCGCCACATCAAGAATACATCAAGAAATTTTAGGATTCAATAATTCTTAATTCAATAATTTCAAGAAGATTCAATAATTTCTTAAATGTTCCTTAATTTTTGTTACAATTCTCCATATTCGTTCTTTGCTAACAAACGATATTCTAGTTTTAGAATAGAATGTGTTTTTGCGTTGTGTTATCATAAACCAAGAAAATGAATGTAGTTGATATTAAGACCTAAATAATTTTATGCTATACACCGAACCCTTATAAGTGTGATGGTGATTAGTGATGGGAAATTGCATAATGAAATAATTTTATGTATTTTCTGTCTATTTTATAGAGAATATGCAACCGATTTTGATAAAATATTAACTATTCTTATACCGTGACTTGAAAATTCCATTCGGAAGTAGAAAAAATTAATTAGATTAATTTTCCCCTTCATCTTTTATTTTCGCAATTTTTCTGTGGTTTAGCGACAAAAAGAAAAAAAAAATCATAAATAAAAAATATCATAATGTAATTAAAAACGTAACTGGTCGTTTCCACTTCTAAATTTTGTGATACTTGTAGTTTAGCTTTATTTTTCTTATATAAACTACAGGAATATATATCCTTTTTCCTTAGTTTTCTGAAATAGATGATGCAATAGTAAATAATAAGTATTTGATGCACATGAATAAATATATATAATATCGTTTTCCAAAATTCAGGAAAAAAATTACAGCACAAATAAACTGATATCATGATAGAGACAATTTTTTTAATGTTTAAAATGATATAGAAATCAATTATGTTTCAATCACTTAATAATATTTTTTAAAATTATCATGGTAAAACAACAAAATCTCAATTTTTTTTATTTAAAATTTTAATAAACATTCAAAAAAGTCGCTAAGTATATTTATATCAAATTTGGCAATATCTAGGTTAAACAGCCTGCTCTGAAAAGGATCGATATGCACATACATTTATTGATGCACATACGTCTTTTATTTTAATAGAAATGTAACCATTGGGTATTTATTTCACTTTTCTGTACCACTGCAAAATTGCTTATAAAATAAGGACACAAAGTTTTTTTTTAGGCCATTATTTTATTTACATTTTGAAAGAAGCTCTGCAATGCACATTCTCTATAATTCCAATGCTTTTATTTCTAACAATTATATTCTTGATTTTTTTTAAATGAACTGTGGACTTTGAATAATGTACTATTCTTTGTAGTTATGTTTAATTATTTATTTCTTCCTTTTCAGACAAACTATTCTGGGAAAAAAATGAAGGGTAAAGGAGAAAACATGCCCTGTGGATCTGCCAAAGATTCAAATCATTCTGATAAAAATGGGGAGAATGGACATTGCGCATTTGAAGATTTGGATCATTCAATCCTTCAACACCCTTTTAATTTAGGATCAAATAATGTGAGACAGATACTGAAATGTATGCAGAATGCATCAAAGGAGGTTAAAGATCTTATCCTAAATGAATGCAATATTATATATGAATGCAAAATATGTGCCAATCTTTTTCGCAGCTTAGCCAATTTTCTGTACCACAAGAGATGCTACTGCAAGAAACATCTGTGTGAAGATATGCTTTTGTTTGATAACTTTGAAGAAGAGACTCAAACAGTTGTTGTTCAGCCAGAACCACCTCAAGAAAAAGGCCAACCAAAATCTTCTGGAGAGAGTGATAGTTTACCTCCAATGAAAAAATGTGCAGTTAAATTAGTTAAAGCTGATATTCAAGGGAAAAATGTAATAAATCCCATAGAAGAGCCCAAAAATTTAAGAAATAAAGGAGCCAAGGCAAAAGACCAACTTGAAGAGGATGGGAAAAAAGCTGCCAGGGCAAACAAAAATGAAAGTCCTATGATATCCCGAAGAACAAGAGAAAAGAATTCCATAAATGCCAGTAAAAGGGCTTTGAGAGATGCAGTTGATAATGAACCGCCTAAAAAGGCATCAAAATCATCTAACCGAGTCAGTGCAACCTCAAAATCATCTGATGATGGTGCAGCAAAACTTTCAAAAGAATCTAATGAATCTGAAGCTATGTCTGTTGAAATTTCGAAAGAAGTTTGCAAACCTGGGAAAGAGGAGACTAATAAATCTAGGAAGGAAGAAACCAGTAAAACTGGGAAGGAAGAAACTAATGAACCTGGGAGAGAAGAAACTAGCAAACTTGGAAAGGAAGAAACTAGCAAACCTGGGAAGGAAGAAACCAGCAAACCTGGGAAGGAAGAAACTAGCAAACCTGGGAAGGAAGAAACTAGCAAACCTGGGAAGGAAGAAACTAGCAAACTTGGAAGGGAAGAAACTAGCAAACCTGGGAAAGAAGAAATTATCAAACCTGGGAAAGAAGAAACTAGCAAATCTGGGAAAGAAGAAACTAGCATTGGAAAGGAAGAAACCAATAAACCTGGAATGGAAGAAATTAATAAACTTGAAAAGGAAGAAACTAATAAACTTGAAAAGGAAGAAAGTATTAAATCTATGATGGATGAAATAAGTAAATCAGGACAGGAAACTAAAACTGCTACACTTCTTCCAGAGGTTCAACCATCAACTTCAGAAGTTCCCCCAGTTGTGGATGTTGAATCTGAAAATGATCAGGCATGCAGTAATGAAGTTCCTAAAGAAACAATGAGTGTGAAATCTTCTGAAGCACCTTTTAATAATCCATTAAAGAAAATAATTATCAGACCTAAGCCTTTCGATGTCAAAAATAGCACTGTGCTAGATAATATTCAGAAAAATATGAAAGCAGCCAACAAGATAGGATTTACAAAAATTACCGATGCAACTGGAAAAAGTTTGCAGTGCTTTCCAAAAATTATTTTCAAAACCATTGATGGCAACCCACATGCTGTGTTCCAGACTACTGAGAGAAGTAAATCTGAAAGTATTACCCTAAAAACTAAAATTGAAAACTCTGTTGCACCAGATAAATCAGAAAATGAAAAATTAATAATTGTTTTAAAGAAAGATCCCATCATGTCTGCCTCTTCTGATTCTACAGGAGCATCTGCAAAATTGTGTAAAGAACAAAGTGAATTTCAAGTAACAAGACGAAAAAGACTTTCAGCCCGCGATGACTGCAATGTACAAGAGCTTAGATGCCTTACCTGTAATACTCAATTTACCTCACTTAAAACTCTTTATTTTCATATGCTGTCAATACATTCAAAGAAAAGGTTGTACTACCCTTGTCCATTTTGTAAGACCTCCTTTGTTCAAATGTATGGAGTTACGAGGCATTTAGTATCCGTACATAATAAGACAAAAGAGCAAATAAATAAATTACGTGAGGTAATTAAAAAGAAAAGTGTATGGAAAAAAGTTGATCCAAATGAAATTTCATCTGCAAGAATAGAAGAGGTAGTTTTAAAAGAAGATCCAAAACCTGAAATCAAAGCACAGGCTTCGTCTTCAACTATTGGTGCTGAACATTCTACATTGAAGACTATTATAAAATTAAACAAAAACCTAACACTGCATCAATGTTCAAAGTGTGGTAGAGTTTTTGGTAGAAAGTCGTCTCAAGTTAGCCATGAAAAATTTTGTATAATGAACGCAATGAAAACGGACACAAGTGATTTGGGTGGCAGCCCACCGCCAAATGTTTCTTTTTTATCCCTGTCGTCAAAAACAGCAATGGTTGACCCAAATTTTCCTAAACCTATACATCAAATTCAACAGCCTCCTTCTGATATAAGAATTAATGTTCGTCCTAAAAGGGGAGCAGAGAAACAGATGCATAAAGACTTTGTTAATAGTCAGACTTTAAAATGGAGGTCAGCAAATCGAGTGGACACTAACGCTAAAACGGCGCAATCAGCAAAAAAAGCCAACGCAAAAAGTATCGAGAAAAAAGTTTTGAACATAATGGATGTTGAAAACTTACTTTGTATAAAATGTAATAAAGTTTTTTCATCGTTTTCTAATTTAAGAAGGCATGTGGCAATTCATGTTGGTTGGACTCGTTTCAAATGCAAGTATTGTGAATATCAAGCTTACAATAAATCTCAGTGTTGGGTCCATGTTCAGAAAGCTCATGCAGTAAATGAGGTGGACTTGGAAAAATCAATTGTCAGTCTTAACACTACTTCTCCTGGTCGAAAGGCTGCATCAAGTTCACAAAGTAACCTCTCCAGCAAGAATGCTTCAGATGTAAAAGTGAAACAAATTCCTACTAAAGCCAATGGAATACCGAAAGTAAAAATTAGTCGAAAGAGGATAACTAACAATTATTCAAGGCTTTCTTCTGATAAAAAAACAATCTCAGCAGTCAAAAAAGTGGATAAGAAGGAAGAAAATAAAAGAATGAAAAATCAAACATATGAAGAAAAGAAAGAAATTTCTTACTTAAAAAAAGATAGAATTCAATATGCAGAAAATAAGAAGGAGGTAAATGAAGCTAAAAAAGAGAAGAATCAAAATTTAGATTCCAAAAAAGTGAACAATGAAGCTAAAAAGGAGAAAAACCAGAATGCAGAGAATAAAGACAGTGAAGCTAAAAAAGAAAAAAACCAGTATTCAGAAATTAAAGAAATATCTGATGTAAAAAAAGATAAGAGTATAATTTTAGAAAACAAATTTAACATTCAGGATATTAAAAGAGATAGAACTCATTCCATTGGTCCAATTTTTAAATGCAGTATACCTGAATATAAAAAAGAGGCCAGCAATTATAAGTCTGTGACAACCAGCAATCCTACAACAATTATACTATCCAAGAAATTTCCAACTCCATCCGTCCAATCCTTTGTGACCGTTTCTCCCGAATCATTGTCTTCCACTAAAACTTTTTCTTTGCGTTCATCCCCTCGGAAAATTGAGTCCAAAACTCCAGAAGAAAATAAAATGACAACTCTTGTGACAAGATCTACTGCTTATACGAAAGGTCCTCTGCAAGTCAAAATGACTATTAAACCACCTAGTGATGAAGAGGTTAAAAAGAGTGTGCCACAGTTATCAGAAAAGACCTATGCCAAAAAGGACAGATTGATCAGTGAATGGTTTCCAAAAAAAGATTTAAACTCGAACAGTGTTAGACGAGAATCTGCTCCTTTGATCATTGGTTTAGTTCCAGCTGCAAATTCTGGAAGCAAAAACCCTGCGATTTCTTATGAAAAAAGTAACTCTTAATTTCATTTCCTATTCAGATGCTTACTGCTTGACTTATTTTTGTTAAGTGCACGATTATTCTTAACAGAAAACTGTGAAAATGGAAGCTTCGAACTTGAAGGACTTTTTTTCGTAGATGATGTTGATTTTTCTGGCATCTAGTACAACTAAATGAAGTACAATTGTTTCATTTACAATTGTTTTTGTATGCTTACATTCCTTAAAATGAATTGTGATAAGTTATTTGCCGTGGAAAATTCATTTTTAGAATCTACTAATCAATATTATAAATACTTATTTGTGTGTTTGCTTGGTAAACAGCTTTGCAGTGTCAGACTTACCAAGTTCTCAACCATTGTCAGTGCTTTCAATAATTACTAATAGTAATTAATTAATAATGGACAGATTTGTGCTAAATTACTGTCAGAATATATTATTTATTTCTTTAAATCATGATGTTAAAAATGCTGTATTAAATAATGATTAATTGAATTTTTTTTCTTTTTTGTTTTGCCATTAAAAAAACAGGTTAGGTATTTTCATATTTGTTTCACTTCTATCAAATATAATAATTTGTCATCAAATTATTTATATTTCATTTTTTCTTAGTTCAGATAGTTTTAAATCTCTCTTTTTGATTATTAAAATCCCCCCTTCTTTTAGAATGTTAGATTAACTTTAAAATGGGCTACAGGGAATTTTTGAATCCTCATTTTGAAGTTGAACTTTCTCAGAATTATATTAAATAAAAGATAATGTGAATTTATAAATGCAATTTTTAATTTTATATGAACAGTTTTTTTTTGTGAGGGAAAATATTCTTTAATTTTAACATGATCTAACACACATATTCATTTATGTGTAAGTAATAGTTTATAATTTCATTTGGTATTGGATTGAAAGTTTTGGTTAGATGTGAAAATTGAATTTTTGCAACGTAACGTTACTTTTACAGTTTTTTTTTTTCTTTCTCCCTGGAATTTTGCACCCTATTCATTAGAACTCTTTAACTCATGCTTTGTTAATTGCATTGGTTTAAAGAATGAAGAAATATATGTGACAGTCAATATACAAATTTTTTTTATTCTAAGTCTAAGAATAATTTCGAAATATTACAATTGAGCAATTTACATTTTTTTTTTTATTTTAAAGAAATTTTTTAGTTTATCATATTTTACTAAGAAAAAATGCTTTGGTTACTGCATGCTTAAACATAAATCTCAGGTGTTTATGTCTAAATAAATTTTTATGTGTGTGGGGGACTAGTTAAAAGCCCAGTGAGTGTTTAGTAAAATCAATTATCAGTATTATATAAATTTTTAACAATTCAAAATATGATTAAATTTTAGTTACATGCAATACAATATTCTGAGAAAAACAGTTTCAAATGTCATTCTAAAGCCACCTTAAGATTCTCAAAGCATTCTTAAGAACAAGCATTTGTATATTAGCCTTAATGATTACAGCCTTTTCTGGTTAATATTCAAAATACTTCAGTTCAAATAAGCTTTTTAAAAGGATTAAGTTTTGGGAGGATTCAAAGAAATATGTAGTTTAACTGAATAATTTCAAATGTTTTCAGGTATCATATTTTTAAAATAATACATTAGGCTTTTATTTCAGTTTAATATAGTTTCTCCAAGTTTTGTATAAAATAGAATAACATTTTTGAAATTACATGGTATATAAAAAAATAATTATACGTCAAATCATTTAAAGGCTGTTGACTTGTAATTTATATTTTAGGTAGTATATGCTCTATGACATATCCTATCAAAAATTATATTGGAATAAATTCTGCCCTAATGGAACATGAAATACAGATTTGAAAAATTATTCCTCATGTGACTATTATCATCTGAAAATTATTTTATTTTCCAATTAACAAATTCATTAATTATTAAATCTTTTTATTACTTAGTTTTGTTTAAACAATGAAACTGTGAAAAAACATTTTATATATTTTAATTGATTATCCCTATCTGTCAGGTATACTAATTGAATAATGGTTTTATAGTTAGATAAGTCTAAATTGAAAAACTTATATTATTTTCTTAAATTTTGTTTTGATTATTATGTAATACGTTGTATATAGTTATCTGCATCAAACCTTTTCTAGTCAGGTTTGAATATTTATACAGTTAAATTCATAAGTTAGCAGGAAGTTAAAAAAAGTACAAACAAAAGAACTTAAAGTAATAAAAACTTTTTCGGCAAGATTTTCCAAACTCCTTAGAATTGATAGAAATTTGAAATATCTTCCTTTAATGAAATATAGCAATCTAAATTCTTTATAGTTTACTTTGGGAGAATTTATTTTTAACGAAGCAAAGCACTGGAATAGTGTATATTTTCAACTTTTGAAAAATAAACATATGTAAAAACATGTATTTTGCTTTCCTCTGTATAAGTGTTTAAGCTCATGTATTTCAAATAATACACATATAAATATGTATATACTGTTTTACAAGAAGGAAACTATATGTAATTGTGCATTTATTCTCCTTTGTATAGTAAAAAATACTGTGTGAATAAAGTGTTGTTTTGAAATAAAAAGAAAGTCTTTTAATTTTGTTTAAAAATGATTTTAATTACATCCAGAAGTAATGACTACTTAAAGTACACATGAATCAGTCCTACTACAACATATAACACTTCTATGGGAAACGAATTAGAATAAAGCTGCTTTATGTATGCAACAAAATGTTTTAAAACAATACATTTTTAAGGTTAAATGCACTGCTTTTTTAAAAGATCAGCTTTAAGTATAGTTGAACGTCACATTCCAGTTCCAATACTACAGCGCTGTTTTAGAAAGAATTTTAAGTAATGGTTCTCATTTTTACAAAAGGAGGGGGAGGGGTATTAGTATAAAATTTTTTCTTCTGAGGAACAAAATATGTTTCCACATAATTAAAAAAAAAAATAAAGCAAATATACAAAGATTTAAAATAATTCAAAGGACAAAAATAAAATTGCACTGTTAATATAATATCTAGGCTATGGAAACAAAATATGTAAAGTACTTTTAGTAATTTAAGTAAATATTACAAGTACATTACAGATAAGAATCAAAAATATTTACAAGTGCTTTAGAATACTATATACATAACCAAGTTTTGAATGACTAAAGTACACAAAATAAATAACCCATGCAACTATCTTATATATGGTCTGCTACATGCAATTATAAATAAGAAATTATAAACAAATTAATTCCACAAAAAGCATAGTTTTTATCTTGATCCTGTATCAGCTATTTTGATGTGTAGTATATACTGAACTACGAAAATCACATATTGTACAAAACAGTAAAGCTATACCATCAATATTTTAATGGGATATAACACTGAACATTTTTGAAAAATCTGAACTTTTTAGCTGAAATCGCGATCTTTCAAAACAATCGGTGCAATAAGAGACCAAAGATAGAGGAGAATGCAGAGCCAACTTGATATTATTTTTACCCACATGGATGCTGTATTGCTAGCAGCCTGTTGATCGTGCATGGAAGTCAGTGGACTGTTAAATAAAATATAAAAATGTGGAAATCAACACAATGCATGAATATACATGAAGCATACAAAAATCATGATTTCACTAACCAATAAATATGAAATACATATGCCCATTATAGTCTTAAATAAAAGCTAATGAAATTGTTTATTTCTGAAAATTTAAAGCATGTATTCTTCAATTTTAATGAAGTTAAACAAAACATTTATTATTACTAGTAGATAAATATCTCATTTTGACCCAATTTTGAGGCCTATTTTTGTAATATATAATTGTACACAAAGACAATGTCTTTTTTTTCTTCTTTATATTGTAACTATTTGATCAAAATATTTATTCAATTCCCTAATGAATGAAAATAGTTATAAACTGCTTCTTAATGCATTTATAAAGGTTATTTACTACGTTGTTTTTTGCAACACATTAATTTGTTTACATACTTTCAACAAAATACTATGAAAATAAACTATTAAGTAACACACTACTGTAATTGCAATTTAACAATACTTAAATACTACAAATTAAACATTCATTTCTTAAGCTATATAAGTGTTACAAAAATATAAACAGATCTTGAATAGCTATTTCATAAAAATAGATACTCACACAATTTTCCCCCAAATTTTTGATTATTTAAAATTTTAATATATTTTATATTAACACTAAATAAAGAAATTCATTTTGACTGCATGCACAACTAAATATAAAATAATAATGTAATCTCCACATCCTTGAAGACATTTTCAATTCTAAAAGCAAAGTTATTATTATTATTATTCACAAACTTCAAATGGTTTTAAAAATTATGAGAAAGATAAATGATTACATTATATTTGAAATGATTTCAGCTCATGACTATTTTGGAAATATTGTGCATGAGAAAATCTTGTTAATTTGAAAAATTTGATGATAAGCATCTATTGATAGAAGTATAATGCCAAATCAATAGCTGAACTGCTCATAATTTCATTAAAATTAATAAGAAAACATCATTTCTAAGAGGCTTTGCAAGACTCATTAGCAAGAAACAATCAAGTTGAGAAAGTGAAAGTTAACAGTACTTATAATTAAATATTGTGGATAAAAAAGTTTCACTGCCTAAATTAAAATGAAAAAAAAAAAAAAAAACCTTAATAAAAAATAAAAAATTATACCCATAAGATGAATATTTTAATGTGAGCCATTTCTTTTTCAGTTAAATTTCTATATTCCTTTGCACATAGTGACTGATTTTTAAAAAAAAAGTTTTATAAAATTGGCACTGCAAGACAGATAAGATTATATTTGTAACTCCAATGCATGACAACTTTTCAATTTTTTGTTCTTGTTCAAAACCAAAAGATTTCAGGAATGTATCACAAATTATCACTATACATTAAATTGATAAAGTATTTGAAACTGACTTTTAATGGAAATAAAGCTTAAGTTAAATAACTTAGCCATAAAATTTATATTAATCTCATACTTACTCATACCAGTTGGTGAGTGTCATCATCACATACAATGAAGCCAAAGCAAACATAAAGTGGAAAAATGACCAACTGTATACAACCTCCGAATCTTCATTATCCCAGGCTTTACCAGATTCTGCATCTCCTTTTCCAAAATCTATATAAAATGTGCATTAATTTGCCGATATTCTCATAAGTTATATTTAAAAAATAACAGAATTTTGTAATTTGTTTGAAATTCAAATTTAAAACACACAATTAGTCATTAATTTAATTATGACAAGTACTGTTGATTTGACAAATTTAAAATAATAAGTCAAATTCTAGATTTCTATAATAGGTTTGAAATTAAAATATTTAAATGATTCATTTAGACAACACCAGAAACGGTCAAGATTTTGAAATGAAAAATAATAATAGTAATATTTAATTAATGAAGCAAAAATTTGTCTTTCAAATTGCTATTGCATTAAGAATAATTAGAAAAATTTACCTCCTGAATCTCCATCTTGAACAAGAATTTTTTCAGACATAGTCAGCTTACTAACTTGAGAATTGCTAGCTGTTCGGATGCTAAAATGTAAGAAATAAAAACTTAAAATCAAGGTATTATTTTTACATACACTTTTCAGTCATACTAATATAATGAAAAAATGTTGGCAATTAACTTAGAATATTAAATTGGTATTTGATTGACAAAATTTTCAGAAAAGCATTCTGTTATACAAAACGTTTTCTAAACGTATAAATTTTAACTAGTCAAAATGAAAATATATTAATAACTAATACCTTCTAAAATATATATTTGGTATATATTCAAAGAGAATAACTAAAAACAAATTTTTGAATAGTCCCAATTCTGAAAACTATATTAGAGAACAATTGCACAACAAAAATATTATTAAAGAACGATTATACAACTTTCATTATTGATTTTATATTAAAAGAATTCTTTTATAGATCTTATATTAAAAAGTTTTTAAAATAAAATCTATTAACAAGAACAACACGAAAGTAGGGCTTTTTACTAAAGTTACTTACAGGAGCAACTGATTTTTATCCAAATCAGTACAAGAATTTTAGGAAAACATTTGCAATATCACAAAATTATTAAGTTTGAGAAATTCCCACAAATCTACTAAATAAGCCAATAAATGTCTTTCTAAATTTTTAAAAAATATATCCTGTTGATTAAATTTTTTTATAAATCTAAAACTTTCTTTAAAATGTCACCTTTCTTTATAGAATTTAAAACTGATATTAAATTTAAAGTACTATGAAATATAAAATTTCTCATTTAATTGATTAAAATTGTGTAAAATATTCAAAAACTTACCTGGAATAAAGAACGCAAACAAACCAGATAAGTAATGTCACAATGCTTTGGGCATCAAAAGTATGAGACTTCTGAAGAAATGAAGGTCTGCAATCTGTTAAAAGAAGAAATAAAAGCTGATGACAAATGAAAAACAAACGTTTGGAAACAAACGCATAGGAGGGGGAAAAAAATGTTAATAGAGCTTGCACAAATGTTGCTTATTTCAGCATTTTCAATGATTTATATATATGCACAAAGTTCCTGATTATTTTGCTTCAGAAAATTAAAAATTAGATAAATCAAGAAATGAATTATGGAAACATTTATATATATATATATCTTACTAAAAGAAAAATATCATTCTTTGTAGAGTTTTGATTTGCTTTATTTAGCACACAGCAATATTTACAAAATAATAAAAGTAAACAGCAACAAATACATTTTTGAGTATTAAAATATATCAATGATAAGAATGCACTATTATTATTTCTAACAATAAATCTCAATTCTTGAGGAATTTTGATGTCATAATAAATTAAGTAAATCTTAAGAAAATACATAATAAATTAAGTAAACTTTAAGGAAATAATGTAAGTTGCCTTCTTAACCTTTTTTGTATATTCTCTAATAAATATATTTGTGCATTATTAACTGTATGGTATTGAAGAACAATAGTTACAAAAGAGCTATTAGTAGCAATCTTTGACAATTAATCACAAGGATGTGGTTAAACTGAATGTGCCATCTGCATTTTTTTTTCCAATTAAAAAAAATATATGACTTATTTGTCATTACATTTTTGGAACTATCAGATTTACATGCTTGTGAAAGTACAGAATGTCAGAAAATCAATCTTTTCATGGATTTATTTCCTAATTTGATAGATATTTACATTTGAGATGTCAAATCTCTGTACTAAATTTTATTCATCTATCCTTCTTCAGTTTGTAGTTATCTAGTTATGTTTGAGCAGCAGGACAGACAGACTTCAATTGAATGGATTTCATTAAAAAAATTGATAGAGATCAACAAATTTGGTGTAAAGACCATAAACTAAATATCATCCGTCTAGTTCAAGACATTTTCAAGTTACCAGACAAATATAATTCGTAAAATATATTCTTCCAGTTCAAGGAGTTCTAGAAGATGGAAATTGAATAAAATTTCAATTTCAAATTTTTTGAAAACAATATATATATATATATATATATATATATATATATATATATATATATATATATATATATATATATATATATATATATATATATTTTGTATACTTTAAAAATATGATTTTACAAGACATGCATTTTAACATTAAGATGATTTTCAGAAATTTAAGTCATAGTTTAAATATCAAAATATAAAGAAATTTATAAATTATAAAAGAGATGATTACTATTAAGGATTAAATACTTCTAACTGTTAAATGATGGAACAAAACTTATTTACATGTCATTATGAATCAATGTAATGTTTTATCAATAATAAACTTACCCTGAGAGTTATTCAAGGCAGACCATGTCAAATACATGACATACAATGTAACAACAGATGACTGAAGAAGTCCAGATTTAGGTAAAGCTATAAAATTAAATATATTTAGGATTTTTGAGGAAACTTTTGAGGCATCAGTCATAATAATATTTATGTGGAAATGGATACAGTATGGTCAGTAGGATTTGATCTCCCTTAATTAAAAATAAAATTTGATTAAAAAATTATTCTACATAAAAATGAATAAAAGGAAGACAGTAATAAGTATTAATTAAAACACTCACTAAAAGAACATACATTTTCTGATAAATTAATTTTATTATATTTTTAAGACTCTTATTTTTTCGGAAAATGACCCAAAAAAAATTGCAGAGGAATGTAGCAAAACATATAATCCCAGCAATATATTCAAACAAAACTCTGAAAACATATCCTTCTCAGAAATACATTTAGAATAAAATCAATTTTAATATGACACTTGTATTTTTTGTCCTGAAATCAAGTTTTATTTGTAGTTCAAATATAAAGGTCACTTAATTTCTCTATTATCTCTTTCATAAAAAAATTTGAAGTCTATCAAAAAGAGTACTTATTTGAATTTACAATAGAATTAATAATTAGCAAAGAAAATTGTATAAATTACCATCTTGAACTTTCGGCAAAACAGATATAACCGACAAGATTATGCAGGATATAAGGTTGAAGCTGATAAAGAATTTCTGCACACCACAGCCTGCTGGATCCTACGAAAAATAAACATTATTGGTAAATAAAATGTTTTTATTCATTAGCAAAAAAAAAAAAAAAGGAACTCAAAAAAATTTAAATTTTATAAAATTTGAACTGGTCACAATAAAAGGAAACATCGTGGTCCAGATTGAAGGATGGATATATTTTTTTTAGTCAAAAATACAATATATATATATATTTTTTACAAATAATAAAATTTTAAATAGAATTTTTAAAGTTACCTTTGCAAATATTATCTATTATATTCTTGTATATGAAATAAAGAAAAAGAAATTATTATAAATATGAAAAATGTGATATCATATTTTGATGAATCATTACATATTCAGAACTTCTTAGATTCTTAAGACACTCTTTTGGTATTGTATCTTTGAACACAATTGTTTAAAATACTTAATAACATGGAAGAAATTTTATGTATGTATTGATCACCAAAAATCAAAGAACTATGTCACATTTGAAATAAAAATGGTTATTGCAGAGTACATCCAAAATAGTCGTTGTGTATTGATTCTTCAAATACACAACAAAAGCTTCATAAAAATCATGACACATTTTGGAAATATAAAAAAGTTAAGAGAAGTATACAATGTTATATACAATTCAAATGAAAAGGTACGATACAGTACTGTGGGTATAAATGAAGACTTTATTAAAATATACACCAGAGGCCTGAGCACAACGATCTCATTGATTAATGAACCAAAGGATTCCGTGTTCCCAGAATTCCTGTGGCTGTGACGAGACCCAGTCCTTCACAGCATCCTTGAGTTCGCAGTCCGAGTTGAAGCACTTCCCTTTAAGTTGTTTTTTCAGAGGATTAAACAAATAAAAATCGCAGGACGAAATGTACGAGCTGTAGAGCAGATGGTCAAGCTGTTCCCACTTGAACTTGGCCAGTTCAGCATGCGTGACCCTGGACACGTCTTGACGCATTATTGTGGAGCAGAACCACACACTCCATGAGTAGTCCCAGTCTTTGGTTCTTGATGGACCTGCGTAGTCTTCGGAGTGTCTCACAGTACACATCGGAGTTCATGGTTCTTCTGTGATCGAGGGATTCAACAAGTAGCAGACCTTGGACGGAGAACTCAAGGACGCTGTGAAAGACTGGATCTCGTCAGGGCCACAGGAGTTCTGAGAACAAGGAATCCTTCAGCTCGTTAATCAATGGAATCATTGTGCTCAGGCCTATGGCGTATACTTTGAATAAAATCTTCATTTATACCCACAGTGTCATTTCGTAATTTTTCATTTGAACACCTCTTGTATATACATTACCTAACTTTAAAATAACCAAAATATAATGAAACAAGCAGAGCTGCAATGAATTAAAAAAAATTATCTTAATTTAAATATTTCCCAAAATTTTGATAGAGCTTTTAGTAAGCAAATTACTGTTAAAAGACACATAAAAATGTAATCATACAAAACATAGAAAATTCGCAGAAACAGTACATCCAAAATTTTCTTAAATACTCTCTGAATAATTTTTAATACCACTACTCCCTGAATAAAACTGCGAACATTGGGAAAAACCATGAAGAGTCAAGAACTGCTCAGAATTTTGGTCTTCAAACACCCATGCATAAAAGTTCATTTATTGTAGTAAAGTAAAGAAAACTAAATACACATTTTGGGTGTATTTAGTTTTCTTTTGATAATAAGATTACATGCTAAATTTCATTTATTTAAGTCATTATATTTTTAAATTATCATGATTAAATGTATGTGAAAGTGCTTACTAAAGGTTGAGCAACAGATGGCCAAACTTTAGAAATATTTTGGTAAAGATCTACACTTTAAATGCTAAATTCATTGATCAAAGTTTTATTTGGCAGTTTATATTTTAATTATTATGTTCGTTTTTACTTAAGCAGCCTGCCAGAGTTTCTCTGAATGAATTTCAATCAAACTTTGGTATTCAGACAGCAAACCTAATTTCATCCATCTAGCTTAAGGCATTTTTTAATTAGCATTCTCTTAGATACAATTCTCAAACTGCATTTTTTAAACTCAGGGAGGTCAGGGGAATGAAAATTTGTCATTTTTTTTTTATTGCAATAATTTATGCTTCATACACAAGACAATGAAAAGTGCCTGGATAATTTCTGAAAAAATTTATTATTCATTCCCTAGTAAAATTAGATTAATTTTCATAATTTCCAACTCTCTATGGAAAATTATTTAGGGAATAAAGGAAACTATGTATTTATCACAACTTAAGCTTAAAATACAAATATTCACAATAAATCCATTTCAAAAGGTATTTAAACAGACTTTGCCTATTATAAACTACAGTTGAAATCTTTTAAGCACAGTTTACATCTTACAGACATGATCAGCTGGGACAAAAGCTTAGCTTTGGAAAACAATGAGTCATGCCAAACAAACACCAGGAATTAAATTAAGTATGATTAATCACACAAAAAAATGAATATTTATATAAAATTGCTTGACATATTAAATACATTGGTTGAATTATTACATAAAAGAAAATACTTGATGTCAAGAATGATAAAATTCAGGTCCAAAAATGTTAAAATCCACATATCTGTGAAATATATCATGTCAGATTTTATAATATGAAATAAAGCACGGGAGCAGGAATGAGCTGAATTTTTTAGTAGATATTTCTCATTGAAAAAATACAACATTATTATATCAAATATATATATTATATTAATATAAACAATAATGAATTTGTTATCGTATTTTTCTATAATAAGCAATAACTACAAGGAAATATAATTAAACCAAGTCTTTTTTTCCATAGTTCTAAAACTATTACATATCAATAACACTAAAAAAAAAAAAAATCAAAAAACATTATGAGTTTTTTCACTTAATGAAAAGTATAGAATACATACTGATGCGTAGTACACAAATAGCAATGCTGTTGCAGCAATTGCAAGTACATAATGAAGAAGAGTAAAGAAGATTAGAGCTATAATGAAAAAGAAAAAAAAAAAAAATTAATACAATAATTCATTTTATCTGACAAGTGGAATTTACAAAAACATAACAAAGTAACTCACCACAATACCACCCCTTGGACTGCGTCTCTTCATAATTTTCCAGCCATCGCTCTGTCCAACTATGGGCAAAGTCGATGATCAGTATGAGCTGAATAAGAATGAAAAGGAAGCCACCAATCATGCCAAAATACATCCAAACTGTAAATAAAAAATGAAAATATGGACTAATTAGAAACAATTGTATAAAGAATTAGGGTTTTCACTAACTCAAATCAAGAATCTCTTCAGAAAAGTAGATTTATTTTTTCCTAATTTTAATTTAAACAAATTTATCATATATATCAGCAGTTGAAAAGTTCCATTAAAATATAAAAAAATTATAAAATTTATACTAGATTTTTAATAATTTGTAATTTGTTCATTTTAATAAAAATGCAAGTGACATTTCTGAATTAGAGAATACTGTTAGAGTCATCTTATACATTCGACGAACCATTCCCTTCCTATTGCCAGTTCTCCATTGCTCGTTAGTACTAAGATGCCGACACTAATAACAGCCAATGTCAGCAGACACTAATAACATTAGTAAAAAGAACTAAACTCAGTGGCATGACAGCCCAATGTGGACCAAGACCTAAAGTGCCCATATCTGCTTTCTTGACCAAGGGCCCTGGTGTGCGAGGTATAAGTCCCGGTCAGCTAGTCAGCCTAACATGGAACCCCAGTGTTTAGTTCCTAAGTATGCTTGGTCCTCAGTTAATCGACCCACTGAAGGGATGAAAGGCTGAGTCGACCTTGCCCAGCCCGATGTTCAAACCTGTGCATTGGGAGCACAAAGAGCTACAACTATGTCACTGGGCTTCTGATAGCATTAGTATCACCTCTTATATTGAAGTCACATTCAACAAAGAATTTCACAATAAGAGAAAGATTATCTTGTCTATAAATTAAAGATTATCATTATCTATTTTTCTAATAATTTAAATCTGTCTGTACAATAATATTTTTGGCAACTAGACGTGCAAAAGAAACTTTTATTTTAGTAATTAATTATGAATCAAAAGCTCCAAGTGAATACTTCAGGCTCCAATTTAATATTTGAAGTGCTTTTAAAAGTTATTTATTCTGCATTTTTAAAGAAAAGAATTATAAAAATTTTAACAATTCCCTAAGCGTTTCTACAAACTCAGCAATTATTCATATCTGAAAAGTTGAAAAACTTGAAAAGTAAACTTCCTTGCCATATGATAAAATGCAGTCCAATTTAATTTGCAATATTTTTTTCTTTATCACTGTATTTGGTCTATACAAAAAGAAATGTTAAAATATGCATGCAGGCATATTTGTTCAATACCATAGTATCAAATTGTTTGTAAATTCCGTCAAAATTTTTTACTCTGGAACAATTTTTAGAATTATTAAAATGGAGGTCAAAATCAATCACAAATAATATTTAAATGTTTCGCTTATCAAAATAACTTTTCTTCTTTTGCTTTAAGAACAGAGGCTTTAAAGTTCAAATTCAGAATCTGTCTCCTAGAGAATTCAAATAATTTCAAAATAAAGAATGTTAATCTAATAAATCCATTAACTTGTATAATAACTCTTAAACTACCAATAAAATGTTTTTACGGATACACTTATTTATAAAACAAAATGATATCCTTTAAGAGATAAAGCGGATCAACTACATAAACTGAAAAAAAAGAAGCAACTTTACAGTTATACGAGATGGAATTAATAAAACAACAACACAATTACAGCTAATACAACAATAATACTAATCTATCTCCTGTAGTAGAAATCATAATCTGAAGAAGAGCCAAATTTGTTGATGTTCAAATAGAGTGGTCTATCACTATTTGGTAGCAAATATCAGAAATTGGTCCTTTTCTTTAAAGAATTAAATCATAATCATAGATGTTTACATTGAGATAGAATAATTTCCTAACCCAAGGAAACAAACAAAAAAAAAAAAAAATCATAGTTAATTATTCAATTGCTACATATATTTTCATAACAATAAACTGCACTATTCAAATCAACAACAGAATCAGAACTGTTTCAAATATTCAAGGCTTCTGCAAATTATAATGATGTTATATTGAATGGATATTAATATTTTAAGACAATTTCAATATTGTATTAGATGTAATTATACAACTAATCTTGCTAAATTTCAAAAATATTTTCACTGGTACTCACCTGATCCAAAAGTAGCTTGTTCAGGTATGAAGAATGCACCCACCATTCCACCAATTAATATTAGATATTTTATTCCCCAAAACCTAGATTATAAATAAAAATAACACCAAACTTTCATTTGGCATGTTTTATGTCATATATTTTCAGATAAAAGGAATTATTACATGTTTATTTTATTGAAATAAACATCGAAAAAAGTGCAAAATGACAAGTACGTAAAAGACTTTCATCAATAAAACACATCAGTAACTAAGACAAAAGGGAAAAAAAATCAAAATAAAAGTAAATAAACATCAATTAGCAATATTAATCAAAACAAAACTAGGATAAACATTTTTAGAAACAAACTTATTAAATTTTTAGCTAGGTTAAACTTTTTAAACGTTAATTCTTTCTTCAAATAATAATTTAAAAAAAAAACATTACAACCTTTAAAGTTAGGAGAAAATATATTTGGAGATAGTTGATAAAATATGCATTGAAAGACCATATTGTAATTTTATCATCATATTTAGCTACACAACCCAGGGTGGGCCAGTGCCTCTGAATTATGTTCCACCGCATTCTATTTTTGACACTTGTGCGCAAGTTTATTTCCTGGTTAGCCAGGAAGTCAGTCTCCACTGACTTCATCCATCTCATTTTGGGTCTATCCTCTTTCCTACTTATTAGAGATTTATGTAGAAGAATTTTTTTTAAATATCGAATCCTCATCCATTCTAAATATATGAGCCGCCCAGTTCATCCGATTTATTTTTTTGAACTTTATAATATCTGGCTCTCTATAGATTTTATATAGCTCAAAGTTTTATCATCTTCTCCAAACATTGTTGATTTCTATCCCACCAAGAATAGCTCGCAGAATTTTTCTTTCAAAAATGGCTATTTTATTTTCTCCAGCTTTGGTCTGAGTTATAGGTAAGTACTGGTCTGATTAAGGTCTGATATAGCAAAAATTTTGTATTTCTCATAGAGTTTTATAACAGAATAAAATACAGAGTTTATGATTTCAATACAAAATCTTTTAACTGAATAATAAATCTTTAATATCTCTCTCACCAAACAAAAAAATATATTGTCATTTGAGATTTCCTATATTTTTTAGCAGTATTAATTTTAGTTCTAAGATTTTTGAAATTATTTGCAACTTTTCTTCAAATGCCAATATGTCATACTGCATCATACATTCAAGATTTTCACAGAACAAAATTAAATTTTAACAAGTGGTCAATCTTAAGCATCAACTGTATGAATTGACAGCTGAAGACAGAAATTAAAAGCAAGTGTACATGTACCTTGCTACATTAGGCTCTGGTTTTAGATCACCTCACCCTTATTACCTCATATTCTAGACTGTATACACCCATCCTGATTTATTCTAGGTCATAAAATAAAATTTTTGATATATGTCAAAAATAATTTTACAAGCTATTTTTTTTAATTAAAAGATGTAAACCAGTACTATTATTTCAATTATAAACAAAACATTATTTGAAATGATAGTAAAAAATTGTTTTTGTTTTATTTTATAACTGATGTAATATTATCTTCATGATATTTACTTTATAAATCTACAGTATCTTCATGATATTTACTTTATAAATCTACAGTACAAGTTACTTCATATTATAAAAATTTTTGCTCTTAAGAAATTGATTATTCTATTAATTGTATGTAAAAATGTAGATGAAAATTGTAATAAAAATGTAAAAAATATCAATATGATCTTTTTTTATAATCATTTATTATATAATAAAATTAAAAATTAAAACTGCATGGAAACTAATACATATATTTACCCATTTTGTATACCAGCTCGGGCATCTCTTGATGATTTGACCCCAATCATTAAAGCAGAGAACAGCAGAAAGAACAATGTCAAAGCAAATATTAGGCGATAAACTGCCAGATATCCAACAGCACTATCACATTTCTCGTCACAAAATGGCAACTAAAAAGCAATAACAAGAATTTTAACAAGCAATTAAAACAATAAAATGAACATATTAAATATTAAAATGTTACATCATTTTTTAAAAAAATTTACTTAAAAATTGTTAGAATCCTGATCATTACAAAACTATTAATTTCTCTCACTGATATCACAATGAGAAAATAGGGGAGGGAGGAACTACAATGATTTTCAGTATGACAATTGAACTTATTATGAAGTAGATGATTCTTTTTTGAATTGAATGTAGAAATATAAGTACACTACTCCAAATTCTCTAATGCAAAAGAATTTTAAGATTTAGAAGTTATCAACTGATTCTCAAAAATTTATAATATTTCAGATCGCAAAATTAGGCATCAATTAAAATAAATAAATAAATAAAAAATATAAAAGCTGCATTGCTCCAAAGGAATTTGCAAAACAACATGTCTAAAATAATTACATAAAACCTCTTCTATTGGGGAATATAGCTAAATTATCCCAAACGATTTAGCAAGCCATAATCATGCTTGCCATTGTGAGCATAAATTTAAGGGTATAGTGAAAACATTGAAAAGTAAGACTATACAAGACCTCTGCTAACATTTATAAATAAAAATATTTTTAAAAATTATTTTGACTACTAATATTCTATAGCATTATCCAACTATATCCAATTCTATATATTATTTATAGTGTTATTATATATATTATTTAATATATATTTCATGTATAATATTTTAATATTATATATAAATTGTTTGTTTGTTAAATCTCCTTCTTAAATAATACAAAGATTACTGTGTTAAATATAAAATTAGTATATAAGACTCTTAAATGACTTTAAACATAGCATACTCAATTATATAATACATATTCTTTGTTATAAATTTAAGTAAAATTAAAATTCCAAGGACGTTACATTACCTTTACAGTGACTATATCAATAAGTTTCAGGGACAAATGCTTCAAAAAACTACATTACATTGACCAAATAATGTATTTACTCAAAGACAACTCCAAATAATCTATTTAAAGATCACTAAATTTATATTTTGTGTCAAATGCTGAAAATAATAATAATAAAAAAAAATGTAATTATTGCATTTTTACATCAAATATTCTAAACACAGAGGTAATACTGTAAAAACATTCACATCAATAAAGAGTTTTACTAACTTTTTCATATGAACTTTACTGAGCATTTAATCTCTAACTCAGCATAAGTTCAAATAATTTTTTTATGGGGACGGCGAGCAAGAATTGGATTTGAGGAAATTTGAAAGGGTTTAACTTTTTAAGTCATACGTCACCTCTCACGTGACAAGAATTTTGTTAGTTATGCCATGAAAACATCTAGTCACTGATAAGGGTTAAAGATTTCACTAAATTTGTCATATTAAATATAGCAAAAAAAAAAAAAAAAAAAAAAAAAAAAAAAAAAACATTTTTTTTTAATAATAATTAATGCACCTTTTTGATTGTATAATTATGTTTCCTTTTTTTTTTTCCCCTAATATAAACATATATGGATTCCAAAATAATTGTTTGTTCACAGACAAGATTTTTTTAAAATTATTTTGGTAGTGAAAATAAGATCAAGTTAAAAACATCCTAATTTATTAAATCTTTTTAATTAAAAATTTTCTTATAAAGAAAACAATACAAAGCAGCATTTTTAGAATTAAATGGTGAAAAATTTCAGAGGAGCAATTTACACCCCTAATGCATTCTTTCCAGGAGATTAAGAAATACTAATGAAATGTTCCATATTCATACTTTATATGAGTTAAAAATAAGTTATTAGCAGAAAATTTAGTTTCTGAGCAATGCTTTACATAGAAAATAATTAGAATTTTATGCATTAATAGTTAATGATATTATTTATAACAGTAGAAAATTCCTAAAAGTAGTAATTCACAGACTTAATTGTTCTTAAGTATAATACTTACACTTTTTAATTTCTTTTCTATTTCAGGACTTAACATAATGCAGGATACTACAGTAGTCAGAAGAAGCATCAAAGCATACATGATGCGAGTAGAAGTTGAATTTTTGCATGATGGACATGCTGAGCAACACAAGCTACAAGCTGCACTTCCACAACAGCAAGCTAACTGTAAAATATAATACACGAATGAACTATTTAAACAAACATGTTATGTTTGTTTTTAAACATTTTCAATAATTAAAAACAAACATTTCTTTCAAATGATTCATTCAAACAGAACTTGTAACAGAAAAATATTAACATCTAATGCACAACAGCCACATTTGCCCTGAAAAATATATAGATTACTATTAAATAAAATCTTTTTAGATAGCCACTCATAACAGCAAGAAAATAATTCAGTGAAATAAGTTTTTTTAATATTTTATCCTACATAAAAAATGACTTTATTCATTGATTGTGAAACTTAAAATTTTTAATTAAAATTCTTTTTTAAAGAATTACATAAAAATCTAATAAATTATTAAATAATTCAATCAAATTAAATATTAAATAAAAACCCTTCTATTCTTTTTCATTTTTTTTTAAATAGCTTAAAATTATCCAGTCACTGCTTTGTTCACACATACTGTTCACAATTACATTTCCCTTTTGAAACAATGTCATTACTTAAATAAATAAATAATCCCCACTCTTTTAATATGGCATTGGAGTTTCAGTTTTCTTTTAGAACAGCATTATCAATAGTTATAAAATATCAATTACTTTAAGATATTAAGGAGCTCTCAATTACTTTAAGATATTAAGGAGCTCTCAAAAAATCAAGGATAAAATAAGGAGCTCTCAAGGAATGTGTAGATAAATAATATTACTACATTTCCACATAATGACATCTTTTTTCATTTCAGTTCAAATTTTTCATGGGTGTGAGGGAATAAAAACAAATCCTGATATATTTTTATACAATTTTCTAAAATGATAATAATGAAAATGTCATTAATCATTATTATCAATCTTAATTTCATTAAGTAGATAAAATACAAGGAAAAAATAGCTAAAAATTAATCTTAAGTATACATTTGCAATATTAGGATACTGAATGATGTTTCCAACTAACATTTTAGATTGTTCTTTTTCACATAAACTGACTGTCTATAATGATATACAGTGGGTAAAAAAGTTTCCGTTCGCAGCTATGACTGTTACTGAAAGTTTAATTTTTGCCACAAAATATTTTGTTATGAGAACGAAAATTTGGAAATTGATTTAACGCAGTTTCATTGATTATTTGTGAATATAATATTAAAAAAAACTATTGAGAAAATTAAATGCGTAAATTGAAAGAATCAGAAAATGTTACTAATAAGGAAAAAAAAAAATTTATGTACGGTATTTACATGTTACATGAAAGATCTTTTCATTGCTGACCAACTTGCATTTGATGATCGGTACGCATTCCTTTGGCCTTTATCACTTCTCTCAAATGTTATGGCATAACCGTCACAAGTTTTTTTTTTTTTGTTTCTGGAGAAATACTGCTCCAAATGCCTTAAATGCCTTTGAGTTCAACCTTGCTCTTTGTGTCCTATTTTTTAAATTCACAACTGATTTTTCCCCATAAATGTTCTATAGGGATTAAATCAGGATACTGGGGAGGGCTAAGAAGCAATTGTTTAACATGATAAAGACATTACTCTTGATAAATCTTGAAGGTGTGCTTAGGATCGTTGTCCTGTTGAAAAGTAAAGTGAGTTCCAAGGGACAGTTTTTCTGCATTTTTAAAAAACGTTTTGTTTTAGAATGTCAATATACATGTACATATCCATATTTTCTTCTATAAAACATAAATTTACTACACAAGAAACACTCATACACCCCCATACTTTATTCTTGCCATGACCGTGCTTCACATTTCCACTTAAATTCTTAATTAACATATGCTGCTTTGATTTCCTCCAGATCATAACTCGACCATCTGACCCCTGGATATTACATTTTGATTCTTCATTAAAAAAGACAGATTCCCAAAAAGATAGAGGCTTGTTCGCATGCTCCTTTGCAAACTTGAAAGGCTTTTTTCTGTTGCAGAGACTGATAATAGGCTTCTAACGGGACGCATGTCCATTATAACCATATTTCTTAATGACATTTCTCAATATTTGTGGTACGACTTTAATGTTGTAATCAACCGTTAAATCAACTACAAATTGAGGTACACTAATGCATGGTATTATCTTGCACTTTACACATGATAGTTCTTTTAGGCAAGCAATTTAACTACGGAGGTCTTCCGGATCCATCTCTATCCTTAAATGTTTACTGCTCACGGTATCCTTAAATAATATACTTCACTGTAGACTTTGGTTTGTTGGTGATTTCACTGATTTTTTTCCGTAGATAATTCATCTTTTCCAAACTGAATCACTAACTCTCGAATGGCTTTCTGAACTTCCTTTTTAAGATGATCAGCAATAAACTGGATTAAATAACTGTTGCTAAGTCATGTTCTTCACTCTGACAAATCATCAAACTTCAAATATTTACTGCAGGCCAACTGTAGAACGCATCAGAAAGAATTTGCATATTGCATACAGAAACATTTTTTTTGCATAGCACTTCATCATTTATCTTAAAAATTGTAAGAAGATTTGCTGCATTTTGTAAAACAAGGAAATTTATTATGAAACACCTTTTAAAGATTCATATTAAAAAAAATATAAGTAGTTTACAAAAATAAAAAGCAAAGATTAGAAATTATGTTAGTTTATTTTTATTTTAGTCTCCCGTACGGAAACTATTTTTACCCATTGTAAATAAAACGGTAGGATGTGGATTGAAATAGCATATTGCAAATTAAATATTAGAAACAGCTAATAAGTTTTGTACAAGTAAGTGTACAATAATATCATCTCGAGGATAGCACAAATGTCAGAAGCCTTCAACTTTAAATTAGAAGCTAAATTCAAAAATGACAATTTTTAACATGATTTTACCTTTATCAGAGATGAACATACTTATTGTTATTTATTGATATCCCACAGAATTAAAGAAAGAAATATTTATAATAATTTAATTAAACAGCAAATAAATAAAGATAATTCAAACAGAACAGTTTAAACTGATGAAGATGTACAAGAAATAATAGTTATTCAATGTCTCTAGGTCATTAGGCTTCAATTAAAAATACCAAAAATATGATATGATGATTCTTATCAAGAAAGAATATTATAAGAGTCCTTTTATAATCTTTAAAAATTAGGGAAAAATTACTTCCAATACCACATTATAAGTGTATTTTACTTAAGTAACAGAATCCCAGAAATTTTATTTAAATTACACTGAATATAGAACTAATTATGCCGATCATCCCATAACTTATTAGTAAGTTTAGCTTATCAGTAATATTTTGAAGAAACTATGAATTAAACATATTCAAAAGATATATAATTGTCCTCCTTGAATTTCTTTCATAAACACAGGAATAAAACAACCACAACCTAAAATTTAATGCCAAAAGTTTTTTTGATCAAAAAATAAAATAAAAACAATTAAAACACTCAAAATTAAAGATGCAAAGCATAAATGTTTGAGTTAAATTACACTTTTCTACATATATAAATATGAACACTGTAATAAGTACAGTGACAGCAAAATTAGTTAAAAGTGATAAATTTTTATTCAGCTACTATACTTGAAGTAAAATTTAATAGCTGTCAACTAAATAAAATACAAATCGTTTCTTTTAATTAATGTATTTAGTATAGATTTTGCCTGCTGTAAAAGTAATGAAAAAGTATCAAATCATTATCATTTTAAAACTGCTGAAATTAGTTTTTTTACTTTATTTTCCAATAGCTGTTATTTCATTCAGAATATCATTTGATTGTTTTTATTACATACAAATAATTTAAATTTTTATTTGGATCCTGGAGAAATATTTAAAAAAATCTATAAAAATCCAGTATCAAAATGTTAATCAGCTGTTATGGTTAATGTAATAAAGAAAGAGGCTTGTAAAAGAATTATACATAAAATATGGCAAAAAATTTTATTCCAAACAGATACTCAAAATTATTTCAAAAAGTAATCTTTAATAAACTTGTTTTAAAAATTATCCAAATTGATAGAAATTGAACAAACACACAAACATTTCTTATATGTAAATGTCACGAGTTTGCGTTTTTTCTGTAATTTACAATTTCCTGAAATGGTATGGTGGTATATTAATATTTATAGTTCGGAACATATAAATAGAATAAATTATCTGGTATTACATTTTGCTTCTAATTTTTTATTAAAGATATCTATAAAATAAATTTCTGTATTTCCTAAAAAAATTAAGCACATTCCAATAGCAATTATTTTTTCAAAAATAAAAAAAATTTAATGAATTTTTTTATCGCATTACAATATCTTTCTTTATGGTACAAAAACTTGCATGGCACCATAAGGCAACTTTTTATCAGCGTTTCAATGTTTACCCGCATAAGGAAGATTAATTTTCTAAAATAAATAATGAAATTCCAGTCTTAATTAAAATTAATCTAAAAAGCTTTTATTGAAAAACTAAGACTCAAGAAAAAAATGAGTATTGAGCATTATCTCTAAGTTTGAAAACGAATATTACAATGAAATACAAGATAAAGATATATTTGTTTATCTTTCAAACTCCATTAAAAATAATCATACCTGCCCTACAGTCAAGGCTCCAAGAACTGCACCCATCTTAGAAATAGAAAGCTATTATCTTTGCTAATATGCTCTAAATTTCAACACTAACTACTGCGAGCTTACGCAGTTTCTGTTGGAAAATTACGTTAAGATTTCCTTCGATGATTTAATTATCTCTAGGTTTCGAGAACAAAACCACAACAAAACGAAAACTTGGTTGAGTTGAGAAGTGACATGTCAAAACACATGACGAAATTGCGATGTTCACTGCAATAAACAATGAGACTTTTGCTTTGTTTAATTCTAAACATACTAGAGTTTTACATAAATAATGAGAATCAAACGGTAAAGACCAACTTTTTCTCATTAATAATCTTGCATTACTGAGTAAAAGCAAGAATAATATTTATTTTATCACTAGAAGAAATATAATGAATGTTTTGAAACTAACTTTAATTAAATACGCATTGGAGGAGCTGCTCAAATTTCAAGTGCATTACTTTGACTGTTGTTATAATGCATATTTGATAATAGATTTTCTATATTGTCTGTTTAAATTTATTAATTAGCATGTCCTGAAATGTTCAACTTCCATTTGGGAATCGATAATTTTGTTGAATCTTATTTGAATTGTTCATTTGAGAATTTTTTGTGCTTTCGATCTTGTGTATGATGGTGAAGTATACAAAAAGAAAATATAGTCATTTTCAAAAACTTCAACCTTGAGATTTTAATAAATTTTTATGTTTTAGATATCCCTGAGTCCGAAAAACATATTTCTATAATTATTTCTGTCTGTCTATAAATACGATGGATGAAATTTTGGATCCAAAATAGAGAAATCCTATCAATCCAAAGCAGATATGTGGATAAATTTTGATACCGGTAAATGAAATTTAGTGTGTGACATTTTGTATCAATTTGTAGTTTTCTATCAAATTTTGAACGAAGCCCACTCAGGAAAGTTTAAAACCTAATAGATAAACAGACTATTGTTTGTCTACTTATTCGGCACCACCGATGCATCTATTCATTATCTATCGAAGACGACGATCAATTCAAATGCAAAAGAACATTACAACTTCAAAACGTAAAAAACTCAATATAAAAAAAATTGACATGTAGTTTAATATCTAAAATCAGTGCCAAATTATCAAATAGATATCTGCCTAAAGACTCCGTAATATTAAGAAGGCTTCGAAATTTCGATACATTTTGTAAAAATTTTTGTATTCTGAGTATATCAATTTTTTATTTTGAATTAATTTATAATGACCGAGTCCTCGAACTCTTAAATTAAAATCAATTATCAAATTGAATATCAGAATATTATTTTAATATTCCTTTAACTTTTACATTAGGTATTGCTCGAAAACACTAAAACAATATTGTTTTAAAATAAATAAATATATTTATATATTATTTTATTATTAAGTAGTATTTAGAATATAATTAAAAGGTTGCTTTAAATTTTCTTTATTATCGTTCATTTAAAATTGCTTTTGAATTTTAATTTTGATTATTATATTTTTTAAGTGTAAAATACTATGAAAAAATAATTGCAGTAATCAGATGGTTGTTGATTGTCATTAGTCTAATCGTTAAATATTAATCTTCAGACATAAAAGCACCAAGAATTCATTCAGATTAAAATCCGTAATTTTATTCACAACTTCTGCTTTCGCCAGGCGATTGAATTGCTTGCGCGTGCTCAATGGTAAGCAGCCGCATGGAGGGACCGGCTTCATCACAATATTAAAATCCTCTTTCTCGAAATGGATCTTACTTAAATGTTTTGCCAATTTATAGAAACTTGTTACTTAAAACTTCTTACTTAGATAATTGAAACCAATAATAATAATAATACAAAATCTGATAAAGAAAGTTAGAGAGCAAAAAGGGCCATCGGGACTTGTATTGTTTAAGGACCGTTATAAGATTTAATCCGGCTCTCTAAAATGTTCTGTCGTATCAAATTCTGAACCAAACTCGTAAACTGGTTGACTGTCTGTCAATCTGCACAGATGAATACCTGTAAACGCGATCTCAGAAATTCTATAACTTGGTACGCAATCTTGCAACTAAAATTGTAGTTCTATATCAAGTTATGGTTTAAATCGCTTGAAAAGGAGTTCCAAATGCATATTCAATATTCTTCTCTCTACTACTACGAATAAAACATTGAAGTTGGAGAATCAATGTAATGAACAAAAGTGAAATTCAGTGCATTGCCCAAAGCCTACAGTTTTTATACTTTAAGAGGGGATCATAACACCTTTATCAAGTACTATGCGAGTAATTCTGGAAACACCATTTCCACTGATTTCCCTTTCTATATTATTTTCAATCTACCCAAAATATGCTATGTTGTGTTCATTGTGATCGCTTCCTGGTTATAAACCATCCATCAATTTTTTTCGTTAATTTAAGAGCGCTTTCATGTGGTATCATAATATGTGTCCTTTTCTTTCTCTCAAAATACTCGACCAGACGGTTTAGATGAATCTTCCCGTTTAACATTCCCCAGCATCTGAAAAATAAATATTTGGAATTGAGTCTGTGAATATGATTACTGAAAATAGCAATAAGCTAAAATTACGAAATTTGGTATGTGATCTTGCCACCAAATTTTGAGCGAAATGCGTTGAAAGGAAATCTATCTGTTGATGTGCATTATAAGCTCAACGGCTGAAAAACTCAAAAAATGGTCTGTCTGTTTATTCGTATGTATGTATGTGACTACGATATTAAAAAAAAATATGTCTTAAACAAACGAAACTTGTTTTGGAAATTTTATGACCAAAATTGTAGATTTATATTGAAATAATTTGAAAAGATGTTCAACTATCATACACAGATTTGTTCAGTATACTACGAGGCACAAATACTCTGCATTAAAACATTCCCTACCAAATTTCATATATTTAAATTACAGCATTTTTGAGCTATCGCGTTTACATGTTTATGAAAGTACAGCCCAACACAGTGTTAACCAATTGTTGGTTTTAAATCACAATTTGATAGGTGTTACACTATAGATGTTAAATTTGTACACTGAATTTTATAGATCTGGCCCTCTTTGTTTTGCAATTATCGTGTTAACTTTTATTCGAACAGGTGGCCAGCCAGATTTTCTCTTCATGGAATTTGTTAAAACTTTATTAAAAATATACAAAAATTTAGTGTAAAGATTGTATTTCAAATATGAGCCATCTTGCTGAAAGAGCTTTTGTTATTTTTGTCATAGACAGATGGACATTTTCCAAATTCAGAGAGGTCTATAAAGTGGAAATTTAACAAATTTCAAGTTCGAGTTCTTTGAGGATTACAATACTTCCTCTATACTTTGTAAACGAGAAAGTAGAAAGTCATGCCAGCATTTAAACTGAATAAAGTTCTGTAAAGTCTGGATAAAATATTACCTATTTTTATTTTACTTATTTGACAGAAATTGTGATAGTTATTGTTCCCCCCAAAGTACTAAATAACAGTAATGCATATCTTTTAATGCAAACTCAGATTAACAAGACAATTTTTTTAAATTAGAGTTGGGAGAGAAATATTACAAATATCTAGATACTGTCAGTAGCATAGGGAAAATACTAGCACCCACTGTATAATATTTTTTTTGCCCCCTTCCCTATTATATTGCGAGTTAGAAAGAGTAAAACAGGGCACCCAGGGCATGACATTAGTCCCCATACCCTTAATCGGAACATTTCACTTAAAAAAAAAAAACAGTAATAAAACACACTAATGTTTTATCCTCATGACGAAGTATCTGTACTCAACCTTTGCCTCCTAGTCACTACTTCAATTATTTTGACAACACAATTAGAATTTTATGACATATCTAATAAGAGGACAAAGACATTTATGTAGAACTTTGGTGAAGTTCTCTTTTTCCTTGAAGAGTGGTAAAAAATATTTTTATAATAAAAATTCTAAAAAACGAACAAACAAACTCTGCACTACTAGATTCAAATAAGAACATGGTGCTGATTTACAAGACATTAAGTAAAGTGGTTCAAAAGTATTTATGTGTCAATATCTATAAGAAAAATCAAAGAATACAAACGAATTCCAGAGACAGAACTCATAAAAAGATTCATTTCATCTAGGTGTACTTTTATTGTATTTTGTTAACAATAAATATCTGATATTCAGTATGCAAGTCAGTTTTATTACAATAGAAATGGCACTATAAAAACTTCAAACTATACCTCAAATTCTTATTGCCATCATTCTTGAAGTTTAATAGGATAACAAATGCTTTTTCTGAACAGAACGCTTTTAAAACCCTGTTGACTTCAATGACAGATTATAAAAATGTTTAAAATATATAAATTTGTTTAAAATATTTGAATTGTGCCACACAGTTATTTATTTTTCTTACAGTTTTACTTTAAATGAAGAGTAATTATTTCTATCCATGATAGAAATCAGGTTATAAATCATATTTTCAATGCAATCCGATTTGAACTGAACACTGAGTTATACAGTAAAATTGATAATCCAAACTTTTAATGCAGAAAATTTTTATTTTCAATTTTAGGCAAAGTAATAGATTTTATTGATTTAAAAGCCCAAATCAAAGACAAAAACATATATTACATTCAAAAATCTAAAAATATAAAGAAAAATGATACTATGCAAACTTAATAAAGCATTATCCAATGCCAAAAAGCTTTACAGAACAATTTTGTGTTAAAGCAATTGATGTTTCATAGCAACAGATTGTATTTAAGTTAAATATCAGTACAGATGAGAGAGAAATAAGACCAATAAAGATATGAATACACACTTTATTTGAGCACCATCATATAAATCTGTTTAAAAAGGAAAGAAATGAACACATTAATGGAATTTTCAATAACATATATCTGTAATATATTTGGTAAATTTAAAATACATATTTTTTGACAAAATTTAAAATAACAAATTTAGAAATTCTATAAACAATCCTACAGTAAATTTTAAAAATATAACAGTCAACAAGTAATTCCATTTTTAATAGTTTGTAATTCGTAATAACAAAACAAAAAAAGTAGACAGTTTTATATACATGAAGTATTTATGTAATAACAGTAGGATCATCTCGTCCGGTAAACTCTTTAATTTTTGTGATCTCCAATGCTATGTTGATTAAAGGCTTCAATACTTCCTGCAAGGAGAAAAAATATTTATATATATACTTAGAGATTATGTTTAAATTAGTTTTATTAAGTTTACATAAAACTATATAACATAAATAAGAGAGATAAAAGTTAAGACATCATTATGGCAGGAATTTTTAAAAACTTATTTTGCAAGTAGAAAACTCCTGCCCTTTAAAATGAATTATTTATCTACATATTTATAAAAGTTTCAGATATGTAACTACTGAACCTTATTCAGTTCACTCAGTTTTAAAAAGTTAAATACATTCTTTACAATATTTTCAAAAGATGAATGTGTTAATATGAATATACAATAGAATTCCAATTACTCAAATCAAATTACGATCAGTAGATATAAGGAAACTTGGCTGATTACATACAGTTTACAATTAAACTGAAAAAACTGAAATAAAAAATTGCTTAATTTTAATTTAAGAAATAAAGTTTAACAAATAATATTACAGAAAATTGACTATGCTATAAAATTTATGTGAAAATAGAAATCGCATATTTTATCATAATGCTTTTATTACATCAGTGATTTTGGGATAATTTCATGGTAATGATTCCAAATTTGGAATTGTATTTTGTATGACCAGTTCTAGTTTTTTACATAAAATGATAATTTAATTTTGAAATTAAATTTCAGTAATATTGTACACAACTCTTAAATGAATATCATTGGAATTGCTTTAAACATAAAACAATAATAAAATTAAATCAATACAATAAATGAATTTAATCTTAAAGAGTAATCAATATACAAATTAAATAAGTTGTTGAATTAAACTTATGGGAAAACACTTAAATGATTTTGTTTCATGTGCAGAAAAGATTTTGCACTAGAAATTCCAGCAATAAAGATATGCTTCTATAATAGCTAATTATATTTTCTTATATATATGTATATATAATATGATATTTTTGATCTATTGTCTTTATATCCTCAGTCTATTGATCTATTGTCTTTATATCCAATTTTTCACTGGTCTCGTTTTGTGGAAACCATCCCCTCCCCCAAAAAAATCTTAATTAAAAAGAGATATTACTAACCAAAGACTCAATATTAGTCATAGATGTTGAAAATTCAATTTGAGAATCAAAAAAAAAAAAAAAAAAAAAAAAAAAATCCCTACTTATAGATTTCCATAACTCAGCCTAGAAATATTTAACAATTATTAGGTCAAGTTTTATATGAAGTATTGGGTGAATCATCTTATTTCTATCTAATGCCTTCTGATGCTTCAACTTATCCATCAGTATTTTCTTAAAACATCTCAATTTTCTCCAATGACCAAAGTGGCATTATTTGGGGATAGAATTGAACCTCAACCAACTATATTTTGCAAAGAGATTTAAAAATATACTATATTATGTTAAATGATTTCAATAGCCACCTTGAGCAGGATCAGCTAAACAACAGGCAATGCATGTTCTAAGCAACTGTTCATTAAATTAAATTAATAAAGTTCTAAATTTCATAATTTGGTTCAGTTTTAGTCAAAAGAGATAATTTGTGGTTTAAAATTTAGACGATTTTTCTCAGCGGTGCATTTTGATTTAACCAGCATAAAATATAATTTTTTATATCATGTAAAGCATTTTTTAACTGGAAGCATGCATCAATATTTAATGGCTTACAAATTAGCCACTGAGTTACAATTAGAGAAGATTCCTATGTATTATTATTATGAATTGTAAAATTTATTCATATCATAAACTTTAAAATATAATTAAGAAATAAAAAAGAAATCAACCAACAGAAGCCAAATAATACAAATCTGCTTTTAGATTTATAATACTTTTAAAAAAGAAGACAAATGAAAATTACTAGAATGTAGAACTAATAAAATGATAAGAAATATAAAGCTAACAAATGGAAAAAGAAAGTTTATAAAAAAGTTCTAATAAAGTTAATGAATAATGTAATTACTTGAGCAGGTTGCTTTATTTTTTCAGCATCTTTCTCATAGCTGTCAATGTACAAACGAACAGTAGCACCACTGCTTCCAGTTCCACTCAATCTTAAAACAATTCGAGAACCATCATCAAATAGGATTCGAAGTCCCTATAAAAAAAGAGCAATAATAATAACATTTTTATGTTTTTTGTGTTTATAAATTATAATAAAGAATCAACATAAATGCAAATACATATCAATCAACAATACATATCAATCAATACAAAATCAACATAAATATTTGTTATAAATATTATGGTATTATTAAAAGATGTTTTGTTTTATTGCATTTAAATTTTTAAAAACGTATTTGCAAAAACCAAACAAACCACCTATATGTATAAAATAATAATATAGATGAAAAATTAGGATGAATTTACTAATTTTATTAGATAAATAATATGAAAAAGTAAGTTGAATAGTTCTGATTATAAACTGAAATCATTGAAAATGAGAATTTAGGGCAAATGAAAAAGTTAAAGAATCATTCATAAGAAGATCCTGTCAGAATAAACAAAAAGAAGTGTTAAATGTGTATAGAACAACATTTTCTAAATATAGGAATATTGCTAAATTTCAATTCAGTTAATAAAATTCAATTAATTTTGCAATTTTGAAGAATAGCTAATCAAGCAGAAAGCCTTATTATTATTAATATGTATTTATAATATGTATATGTATTATGAATATGTATTATCTATATACTTATAATAAAGCTCAATGTGTGTGTGTGTGTCTGTGTGTTGGCGCTCTACAGGCCAAGTCATTTGACATACAGCTATCAAATTTGGTACATGTATACCTTAGAGGTCGGGAATGTGCACCTGGGGTCCCTTTTTTTGAAATTTTAATTAGAATTTTAATTATTAATAAAAAACTAACTTTCCCGCCAAAAAAATCTTCCATTTTCCACACCGCCAACTTTTCCGCCAAAATAATCTTCCATTTTCCCCACCGCCAAATGAGTAAGGCTTTTTCTCCCAACAGTAATGAGGGTAGGGTTAATATTTTTCGGCGGATTATTTTAAACGATTCTGTTTATTTTCTTAATGTTTTATGCATTTAAAATTAAACATTGTTAATTAATCCATGTTTCAGATTCATTCTGAAGTACTTTTGAATTAAAATAACACAGAATAAAGGAAATTAAAAATGTATAATCTGCATAGCGTTACCCCAACTGGCGTAGAAAAATTCACGCATTTGCGTTACCTAACTGGCGAAGAAAATTCACGCATGCGCATTGTTCTGATCGTTGTCATGACAACCACTTTCAACGGATGATTTAAATTATTTTTAGGTTAGTTGCATGCTTTTGTAAGTAAATTGTATTTATGTTAGTTATATATTTTTTTGTATATGCTTATAGTTTTAAGCACATCGTTTTTTAAGTAGTTTTTTAAACCTCTTTTAGACCGATTATTTTAAACGATTCATTTTATTTTCTTAGTGTTTAATGCATTTAAAATGAAACATTGTTCATTAATCGATCTGTTCATGATGAATCTGAGAAAATGTTGTTGACAAATTCTTGAGATATTATATAAATTAAGAAAAATATTCTTTAGTGCCCATAAAGTTTAAACGCTCAGTAACTCTGAAGTACTTTTGAATTAAAATAACACAGAATAAAATAAATTAAAAATGTATAATCTGCACAGCGTTACCCCAACTGGCGTAGAAATCAGTAATCATATTATTAAAAAAAATGCTTTGTTTCAGTAAAAAATATTATTATATTAATTGCAGATTAATCCTTTACACTTTAATTTAAAGCATAAATTCTACGAGTGGTAACAGAAAATTAGAGAGATACATATCACGTTATGACTGAAGGCCTTTATAATATTATGAGTGAATTATATGACTATCAAAATTTGAAGTTTTAAAATATTTTGCTGAAGAATCTATTAAAGTAGGAATTGCATAAAATATTTAATTATTAAAATTTTAATGAACATTAAGATTGGTGAACCGGCTGGTCGCCAAAGGCGGCTAGTTGTGTATATATGTAATATGTATTTATAATATTTATATGTATTATGAATATGTATTATTGTATATATATGTAATATGTATTATTGTATATATATGTAATATGTATTATTAATATGTATATAAAAGTAATATGGATTTTGTGTCAAGATGTAGTATATCAAAATTGATTGATGAGATTATTTCAATGTTATTATTATGTTGACCAATTTTGGTGAAATAAATCTTATTAAAATAAAGAAAAAGAAATAAAATCAATTTTGATTTTAAAATACCTTAAAATTATATTATATATATATATATTTGACATTTACTTGTATTGCTAATTTTAATTTTAGAAACTGATGATTCAGTTTTTAATAATTGATGAAAAATTAATGTTAGCAATTCATACAATTTAAAAAAATAACTTTATTCTTAATAATGGATGGATTTTAATCTTTTTATTAGAAGCAAAAGTGTTTAATTATATGGTGAGAGTGAAACAGCGAGTACGATGACATACTGATATAAAAAGAATCACAAAGTGATTCTTAAGGATTGGTGAACAAAACGACCAGGAAATGCAATGTCCAATTACTATTTTTAAAACAAATAATTCACAAAAAAGAAGATAATCTATCAAAAAAAAAATCATGATTTTTGCAATTAATCTTTTTTTTTTTTTTTTTTTAACAGAAGTATAGTTGAAACCTGGAAAAGTTTTCAAAAAAATTGTCTAAAAAAACTTATGGATTAAAAGGAAGTAAAAAGGGAAATATATGAAATCAAATACACTTTTTAAAATAAAATTCAATTATTCAAAGTGTCCTATTTATTTATAATAGCTTACTTGCTTGGAAGCAACACTTTTATCCACAGGGTCAGTATATTCAAAATTGTCCATGTTTGACACAATGTAAGTTTTATTTAATGATGTGAATGATTTTTTAATTAATTTTTGACTTTGCATCACTCCTTCCAGTTCAGCAATCATCTTGTTGCAAGGCTCAGCATCGCAATTTTCATAATCATACCTAGAAATATTAAGCTTGTTTTTCATGCATATTATTAAAATAAAAAGGAATTTCTTTTCATAAAACAGAATTACAACAAACATTTCAATTTCATTCACACTGTATGATTTTAAAACTTATAAAACCATTTAGTTGTTTTACTGTTTAAAATTATTCATAAAAAATGAATAAGAACTCAGTTTAAACTCAGAAAAAACAATTAAAGCAATTTATTTTACTTGAGAAGTTCTATCAAAATTAAATCTATACCATCAAAGATTAATATTGCAGGCATTTTTAAGTTTTTTATATAATTCATTTTATTATGCAACAGACATCAAATCAAGTTTATCTCCTGTCACATGTGAATAATTATACCCAGGTTATTAAACTCAATGCAGTTCAAATATGCTTAATGCATGAAACATAGATTAAACATCTGTCAAGCAAGGATGACCAGAGTTTTTCCTTCTCTATATGCAATTATCTACATCAAATTTCTTATATTAACAGTAAATCTGTCTATGACAAGATACTTGTTTCACTTACAAAGAAAATGCAAGTTAAAATGCAACAATAAATTCACTTTTTGCATAATGCAGTACACAAAATGATTTTTTGGGGGGCATTACCATTTTACTGGACACAAATAATAGTAATGATTTTATACGGGGATTATTTAAATGTAAAAAATGAAACTTTGAATAGTCCTGTATTCACTGATGTATCATATGGTTTCTATGTATTGCCATTCATTGGAAATAAATATTTTAAATCTGTACTTTCTCTCTAAATAACTATATATATATGTATATATATAGTTATTGAGCGAGAAGGTACAGATTTATAACTTTATTTATACCTATGTTAATATATATATAACAGAAAAATATTTTGCATAATGTCAGTTTTTGCTGAAAATCAACTGATAGTAAGTGAATTATTTGTAAGATAACAGTATTGTGCATTAAATTTTTAAAATATCAGAAATCATCAATTTATAACTTGCACAAGAAAAGAAGTCATCTTTTCATTCTGAATTTTAACATTGTTGTAATAAGGACTTTACCAACTATTATTTTTTATTAGATGTACTCTGATACAGGAGTTAAAAATTAAAAAGTATTAAAAGAGTATCATCTAATTAATTACAAATTCAAAAGGCAAATATTTAATAATTTATGTGCAATTGTAATGATTTCTATACAGTGTAGATTTTCATAAATACAAATATTTAAAAGGCAACAATTAAAATTCAGAAGAAACTAGAAATAACACAGAGTAAGGGAAAATCTAACCAAAACTGTCAGTCAATTTTAAAATTCTGAAGTCTTCATGAATTGTCAAAGAAAATAATAACAATAAGTTTATTCTTTTTCAAATGTTAAACAATAGCATATAGGTTTTAAATATTAGCAAATTTTGAAAACTTATTTTGCATTCACACAGTGAACATTAGGTCAATTTAATTCTCAGTCAAATAGAAAACAAGTGTTCAGATTCGCCATATCATATTTACATAAAATTAATCACATTTTTTTATATTCCATGATAAATTAAAATTATTTTTAAAAGCCAATTTCTTCATATATTTTTAATAGATGATTTCATCATGACAGAACAAGGCTTTGCTTTTAAATCAATTGAATAATGCAATTTATATAATAAAGTAAAAATTTATATTAATTTAAAATAGTTCTACAATTCTTAAAAAAACTGAAAGATTACTTTTGTATTATTTGTGTAATGATTTTAGAATTTGTTACAACAATAATATATTTATAAATTTTCAGATTTACTTGTACAAAACATATAAAATTTAAAATAAATTACAAAATTCAAAATTAACCCTGAAAAAATTGCATTTTCAGTATAAGAAAGTTAAATAAAAAAATTAAACATATTTTATTTCCATTATACAGATGCTAAAACTGCATATTGTCATTAAAAGTACAAAAGATCGCATGTCATATAATTAATATTGGATGTGCAACTAACACTTTGAATGTTGATATAAAGTTATTAGCTATTCAAATTAAACTTAATTTTTTTAAAGCAATTTTTCTACGAGATGCAAAAAAATTAAATTGAAATAAATTTGAATCATGTATGTTATTATATCTTTAAATTACACTCATGGAATATCAAATTGAAGCATGCTGCAATAAATTATATTTTTTTAAACATGAACATTTTAATAAAATTATACCTTGTAAAAAAGTTACGTCCAAATTTTTGCCAATGCTCCAAAAGGATTTGTTCAACACTCATCTTCTTATTTGCAAGAACTGATAGCCAAGCAAGGACAGCCCAGATGCCATCTTTTTCCCTGTATAAAAAATAGAGCAAAACAGAATTAGCTTCTATAAAGACTTCCATATCAAATTTCAAAAACTATAGATCATATCTACATTTGATCATTGAATAAACTAGCCGACTTTGGCGACCAATTCGTTCACCCAGTTTATCGACTTTTTAGGTTATTACATCATTAATTTATTACTCGATATAACTGAAAAACATGAATCCAATCAGTATACTTCAGATTAAAAAATATATATATTACAAAATAAAAGCACAAGTGAAAATCCTACTACTGAGTTAATAATTGCTAAAACCATGTAATTGAATGTTGTGATGTAAAGTTTGAATTCCTTCATAGAATTTTAAAAAAATTTTTCTGACAGTATATCAAATAGAATTAAGATTATTATTTCTTTCAAAAGAGGAAATTGTATAGAAATGAAATTGATATCATTAAAAAGATAATTTTTCAAGACTTCAGATAATACAAGGGTAATTTTTTATAAATCGTTTTGAAAAATATGAATATCAATTTCCATAGGGAAGTCATAATGATGCAACTAGATTTAAAATTAATGTATGGTCATCAAAATTGAATATTTTGAGACAATTTGTCACCAATTTTTATGCAATCTCTAAAAACCATTTGTTACCATTTCTGGTATCCATCCAGAATAGCAGTTTTTAAAAAAGTTTTTAGATAACTGACACAATTTTGATGTGCTTGTCAAGAATTCTCTAATTAATCTAAAACCATCTTACCATGATTACTTATCTCAAGATGGTTAAGCTATTTTTGCGCTCGATTAAACATTTTGTTTGAAGTCCATTTCTTTATTTCATTTATATTTTCTTTCCTCTGACTGAATGCGATGCACTTTTAATTGTGATGGCAAAACATCTCCAGAGTATTTCTAATATTCAGCTCCATTCATTTGCTGAGCAAAGCACTGAATTTAATGCATCTGTAAAAATATTTAATAAATGAAGCAGAATGAATAATTTTTTTTTATGATACCATATTTTCCACCATTTGCAAGGCTTCATATACATTTTTGTTACAATTTAATAATGAAGAATAAACGAAAGGAGGAAAATGAAAATTTTAAATTTGTTATCCATCCTTTTTTTATTTTCCATATAAGAAATATATAAAAATTGAATACCTGATATGATCTGATCCAGTTCCAAAACTTTCTTCACCACATAGTGATAACATTCCAGCATCCATAAGGTTTCCAAAATACTTCCATCCAGTTGGAGTTTCATAAATCTTCTTGCCAGTTACTTCAGCCACTCTATAAAATAAAATTAAAAATTATCATACACTATTTGTTAAACAATGTTTTAACCAATACAACTTATTCTTACAATATAAGCATCAATACCAGATTTTTCTTTTTATATTCCTTCTCAATGTTATTATATATTGAACTGTCTTGCATTTTACTGAAGGTAATGAAATCTGAAATTGCATTTTAATTTATATACATAAATATCTATTTGTTTGATTCACAAAAAATTCTACAGCCATGGAAGGATTAAAAAAAAAAAAAAAATGAGCATATATTCTTTAGGACCTGAAAGGGCCAATTAAAGTAACAAAACCTTTCTATGTATCTAATACAAGTGACATAGGGTGAAGTGATATTACATTTTCCTGTCATAACTTCAAAGCACATGATCAGAGAAATATTTTTACATTTTACTAATTTTATTTTTTAACATTTTTTTATTAATTTTTAATCAATTCTTTAAAGTTTAAAAAAAGCAAAATTTGCATAAATTCTATTTTTTTAAATCAAAATATTAAATCCATTTTTCTGTTCAATCATATTTACTTTTTACACATACTTGTAATGAACATTCTCTCTCTCTCTCTCTCTATATATATATATATATATATATGCCAAATTTGGGGCAAAAGTGCTATTTACCTGAAACCTTTAGAATAAGAAATTATAGTTGATGGTCTTGCAGTAGCTAAAAATATGTTTTATTATTTTTTTTTCTCCTTATCTACATAAAGAACAAATAAATGAAGATAAATCTGTGGGTACAGCAGCTAATATATTTATAAATCAAAAAGGAAATTGAATACTCTTACAAGGTACATACTATTTGAAAAAATAATTATTTATATTTTATGAGACTTAAAAAGAATTATTGTTCGCTCAACTTTTATATTTTTTTACAAAATTTTTCATACAAGTATATACTAATACATACAATGATTAGGTTACAAAAAGTTTTACTATAATTAAGAAGTTGATTTATTATATGAAATAACACAGATATAGTTAAGATAACACTGCAATTTTATAAACTAATTTTTTTTTTGTCTAACCTGTAATTTTTATCTTGAATAGAATGATTCATATTATTATTAACTAATATTTGATACTACTATGATCAAGATTTATTATCAAATATATTATACAGAAAAAAAAATCTCATGAATTTGTTTCTGTGGAATCAAATTTCATGGCATTTAAAAGATAATAAATGAACATTTTAACCAGACGATTTTTAATTTTTAATAATAAATTTTAACCAATAAACAATAAATAATCATTGCCAATATTAAAGGTTGGCAATTTGGATGAAATGAAAATATATAACATTCTATGTTCTGAAGACTTTCCATTCATTATCTAATTATTTTTAACACTGTTGCATAATAAAATTATTAGTAATTAAGAAAATAAGTGTTTTATATATTTGAAATGTTTTCACGGAGAAAGAAAGCACAAAAGTAAGGTAACTGGAAATCACATCTTTACTCCTTTTTTTTATAGTTAAAGAATTGAACAATAGCAATTATTAAGAGTTCTTTATTAAATCCATGACCACTGAATTACACCACAGAATAAGAAAATAGCAGGAAAATGAGATTGTGGAAATGCATTCAGAGCTTAGATAGCTTCAAAAGAAATTTAATAAAAATTTAGTTGATAAAGCATTTATTCCAAGGTGTGTGGAGAAACTGTGAACAATTAAAAAATTATTGTGAAATTTAAAAATATATGATTAGGAAATAATTTCAAGCACACAGATAAACAGAAATTATTACATTATCAGCATTTATAAAAAAATAAAATAAAATAAATAACAATCCTATACCTGTCGACAGCTCCTGCAGTTGGCATGCTCCTAGCATAGCCTTTCACTCCACTTTTTTTGAAATATGGAATGCATTCTAAATTATTAGCTAAGACAGCCAAGGAATCTGATGGACACACAAAAAATGCTTTTTTGCCCAAAATCATATTACGATCCTGTAAAATAAATAAAATTTGTTTTCAAAATGAAAAGCATATAACAAAGAAAAATAGTAGAAATACAGTTTATGACATGTATTAGACAATAAAAATAGATTACGTCTCAAATTATTTGAACAAAACAAACCTCATAACTACATCAGTAATGATGAATTTCATTTTATGTTATTATTTATCAATGTTACTTTTATTAATTAATAATGTCATGCATTCCTATGATCATCTATTAAATATTACAAACTTACACCATCACCATCAAATGCAGCTCCTAGATCAAAATCACCTTTTTTCATAGCTTCAACTAAATCAGCAGCATATGTTAGGTTAGGATCTGGATGATGGCCACCAAAATCTTCTAATGGTACTCCATTCACAACACTGTTAGCATCGGCCCCAAGTTCAGAGACAAAAATTCGTTTAGCATAAGGTCCAGTAACTAAGGAAGGGGAAAAAAAAAGTTCAAAATGCTTAGCATTCATAGTTCATTTTTTTCTGCCAGAACTTGAAACATTCTTAATTAAAAAGATAATTAGATAAATGATTATTTTATATAAAAAAAAAATCTTTAATTTGAAGTTTGTCTTTGATGTACTCTTAAGTCAAAAAACAATTTCTTAAAAGAAATTATTAAAAGCTCCCATTAATTAGAAAATATAAGGTATTTTCCAATTCATTAAAATTCTACATATGTTTTGTAGCATTTATATTTTGTGTTTAATAAGAATTCTAGGCTTGTAAAAGGAATTTGAAAGGGAAACTTTAAATTGGCTACTCCAAACACAGCAGAAGGCACAAGGACATATCTGAAGCACCAGACCACTGTGACAGAAACACAGGTCGGAATTGCAGTTGAGTCCTAAGGGCCACTGCCAGCCATGGTACGATCCTTCCTTTGGGAAGTATATCAATGGGAGAAGCCAACGCTCCCACCTTTCTCTGTACCCACCAGGTAAGCAAAAACTAGCCACTACATCGGAAGCTTCTCTTCCTCAACTACAAAGTGCCACCCTTGAGATATTTGAAAGGGAAATGAGAGATTTTAATTTTGTAACTCTTAGCACTATATCTACAATATTTGTAGCAAATATGAGTTAGCACAAGAATATCTTTTGCAATTAAATATTTACCTGTGTTACTGCTTGTGCTCCTCTGTCATTCTGAAATTTTTAGTAATATTATATTTACTTTAGAAATAACTTTATTTTCTACATACTTACATATATCTTGAGTTTTTAGATCAAAAACTTAAATCTTTTTCAGACACTAATATAAATCTGAGCAGATCAATCTGCAAATGAATTTATTTGAGTTTAAATAAATTAAAAAATTCTTTAAGCATGCTGAATTGTTCATAATGAATTATCTAGATTAATAAACCTTTTAAATTAAAAAAAACATTTAAATTATTAAAATTTTTATGATGCAGTGATTATTTTAAAATGGTATCTGCATGTCTCATTAAATTCTAAGTTATGTTTCTGTATCATATTTGTTTTTTAGTAAACTACAAGTTATTAGCACAAACAACAGTGGAAAATGGAACTTCTCGTGAAATTATATATTATTATCATAATTTGCTTATAATTCTTTTGCATTAATAAGGATTTGAATATTAGATACATAACTATACAAGAACCTCATACATGTAGGGGAGAGAATGCTAATCTTCATTCTTCTTTACTTTTTGACCATTTTGGATTTTTAAAGAACTAGATTTCAATGAGTGGAGAATTTTAAAGGGTTAAAACAGTGTAATAATATATTTCTAAGATTTTTTTAAAATCACTTCCATCATTTCAACAGTGCTATTGGTTCACAAAATATTGCAAAATATGTTCAAAAGTGCTAATAGTGTATATATATAATAGACTATATATTAAATTGCCAAAACTGGTAAATTTTGGCAATTTGTTTGTATAAACAAAGGCTTTTAAGAAAATATATATTCATGATACTTGAAAAATGATATTGTTAATATCTTAGGGTTTTATGTGCCAAATCTTCATGCTTTTTATACCAGATTTTCATATATTTTATGTACCAAATCTTTATACATTGAATTGAAATCTACTTTCTTTTATAGTATATAAGGATTTGGTCATTGTCGAAGAAAGTCAAGTCCCCCAATGCTAACATACAATACAAATATTAATTTAAATTATTCATTCAATGAGATTGAATTGGAAGCAAATATAAATGCAATGTCTTATCATTCAATCGGGTATATACATAAATAACCACTATTTAGTTGAGAATAAATAGTGGTTGATAATATTTATGATAAGAAGGGAGCAAAGAGTTCCATCAATCAAATTTGTATCAACAAAATAAAAACATACATAATTTTACCTTTTCAGTAAAGTTAAACTTACCTCCATGCATACAGTTGATAAGAACTTTGAACCCACTAGATATATGTGATTTGAGGGCAGGAAAATCAAAGATTTCTTTCATAAGCTCCAAATAATCATCAACAGAATCAATAATTTCAACTCTGAATGGTTCATTTTCTATTAAATAGTCATTTATTCCAATTTTGGAAATATCACATTCTAAGTCAGGACAAATATAATACTCTTTTATTTCAGTTGAAAGTTTGTAGATACTATTGGTACAACCATCTGGAGCTGGGCCTATTTTAAAAAGAATAAAACTGTACTGTAACAATATAATAATATAGTCATGGATTGTGAATGCATTTCCTCTTAAATTAACTGGATATGTATTAAAATATTAAAAAAACTTAAGAAATTCGAATGTACAGAAATTATATAGAAAAAATCCTGAACTATTTTGGGACTTGGTGATATTCACAGCTTCCCTTCCCAGTTTACGTGACGATTTAAGATTATACAAAGTTCTGCTTTAAATAAGATACAAAGAATTACCTAACGCGGTCACAATAAAGTTTCATTTGTTGGTGATTTATTTGCGGCAATTTTGGTTAGTAATGTTTTTAATTTTTTGGCAATTTATTAGAGAGGCCATAAATTTCAACAAGTACCAATGTTCTTAATAATTTTTGGATGAAGATCATATTATTAAAATTTCTATATACATTATCTACAGAATATAAAAATAACTATACGCTATAAAATCAAAAGTATTTGAATAGATATAATTCAAATTTCATAACAAAATATATTGAATTATTGATTACTGCAAAAAAATTATTCCTGTTAAACTACATGAAAAATTTGAAAACAAATGGATATTAAATTCAAACACTAGCTATCGCAGATACATTCCAAAGTAAGTCTTACTGTACTAACTTAATCAGAAAATAATCAACAGAATAGTTCGTAATAGTTGAGATACTTGCCAATAACTAATTACTAAACTGACACAAAAATTTTGGTATATTCCCAGAATAAAGGACCACAGAAAATTTCAATAAGTAGAAAGAGCCATTTAGAAAAAAACTAAAAACTAAATAAAAAAAAAAACTGATGCTATAAGCCGGCTATTAGATAATAACAGAAAAACTTTAATAAACGAAATAGGATGTTTATTTAATTAAAGTTTGATAAAATTCCCTTCTTTGCTTACATAAGAGTTAAAAAGATAAACCTCAAATATTTGAGATATGGTTAGAAAAGAAGATATTTGAGTCAGCACTCTACTTTCTAAACTTCTATGCTATAGAAACAATTCAACCACATCAAAACATTAAACACTAAATTTGGAATAAGATGATACATTTGGATGATTCTACATGATAATTATTATATTAAAAAATGACAATTGATTCTTATTAATGTAAAAAAGAGAATAAAAGAATCAAACCTTTTGAAAAGTCAACTTTTCTATCAGTATAAACTTTTTTGTAAGGTTAGTTTGAAATTTAAACATGCTTTCATAGAAATTAAATTTTTTATATAATAATACAAATTTCAAATGGAAGATATCTAACAATAAGTGCAGTGGACTCATGGAGTATTTAAATATATAGGTTCTTAATCTCTGGTATGAAATAAAGTGAAATAATAATTCAAGTACTTATTAAATATGAAAATATCTTTATGAACATAAATGGGTACTTTATATGAACCTATTTAGATACTAGTTATGAAAAACAAAAAAGAAAAAATTTGCAAAAGCATTTGTAATGCTTACTTAATAAGATCTATTGGTATATTCTCTTTCATACAAAATCATGTTGGTGTAGTACGGCATCAAGTCACAAGAGAATTAATAATACAGTGATTATCTGAGTCTGCTTTTGTTTTTTCCTTCTTTTTTTTCTGAGTGACTTGTATACATATGTTTTAATTTCTTTAATAGCAGCATTATCTCTTTTATCCAATTTTTTGAAGATTCTTGTAGGAAGCTTTTTAAATGGCCACTATTTCTAACAAACCATGGCATGTTATTTATTTAGCATCAAAAAAATAAAAACAATGCAGAAAAAAATCATGATAAATAATATGCAATAAAGTAAACATTTCCATACCCCACTTTTCTTATCAATAATAATATTATAAAGTAGCAGGTGGGAGAAGTCATAAGAAGCATAAGCCAACATTGCAAAGGACCCTTATAATTTTCTCATTTTAAATAAGCGTGAATCTGAAGAGAAGTAAAATACAATAAAATAAGCATTTTTTAAAAAATAGTATGAGATAAATTTAATCACTAAAAAATATTTTTTTAAAAAACCTTTATTTGAAAAAAAACTGAAAAATAAAGTTTTATAAAATTCAATAATATTACATACCCCCATTAGAAATATTAAATTTAATTCCAAAGTCTTCATTTTCACCACCAGGGTTGTGGCTGGCAGTTAAAATGATACCTCCATCACATCCTTTCTTTCGGATTAAACAAGATACGGCAGGAGTGGACATGATTCCATTTTGAGCAACAACTAGTTTTTTCACCTAAAAAGAAAATTTATCAATATCTTATAAGATTGATAAGTGTTTTTAACAACAGAAACAATAAATAAACATTTAACTGTGGTCATTGAATACCACTCATGAATATAATAATATTTCATTAAAGAACAAAGTAAAATTAAGTCATTCACAAGTATTATCATTTTATACAAAAATGACATAGAATATTTTTACAGTGGCTCAACCAATTGAGAGCACACCTTACTTTTACTTGATAAATCCAAATTTCATTATAAATAACACATTACCAAGAAATACAAACATCTTTCTATTTTTACACATAAATGGTTTAATTTAAAATAAAAACAAAGAACAATCAACGAAAAATTTCTTAACTGAAAAGTTTCAGAAGCATTTTAAAAAGACAGATGCAGAGTTTTGCCTAAAAAAATTGAGAAAACAGAGAAAACAAAATGTGAGAATGTTCGCACATTTTTAACCATTATTAAATATTTTTTACTTGACTGCTACTTTAATCTAATTTTGCATAATCTTATCTTAAACCTTTTCAACAATCATTTTGTGTGATTAAGTTTGTTAGATGATCTTAAAGCCAAAATTTTAATTGGAAAATGCGCCTTTGAAGAGAAACCAGTATTGATATTAAGGAAATTCATATTAATTTTATTTAAAAAAGAAAAATATTATCATGAAATAGTTGAAATTGTTGGTAGAAACCCCACTTGTGTTCAGAAAATCATTGTAAAATTAAAAAATGATAGACAGATTGAAAATAAATATGGAAGAGGAAGGAAAGGTATTCTGAGTCATGTTGCAAAAAGAAACATTTTGAAAGAAATCAAGATTGATCCTAAAGTAAGTACTATCAAAACTTGCTGCAGAAACTTCTCAAATTATAGGCAGAAGTGTATGTGCTGAAACTGTGCGAAATGTAATTAGACAAGATGGAAATAAAAGTCGAGTTGCTAGAAAGAAACTATTCATCAACTTGCAAAGTCCAGGGGTGTTTGTGGGACCCCAAAAAATCCCCTGAAACTTTTACGGACTTACTACCGACATTTTGGAGTTTCGAGAAGGGGGGGGGGGAGAAATGAAAAATTACAATTATGAAGTATTGAATGACCTAATTATAAAAGTTCAATGAATTACTTTTTTTGAAAAATTAAGACCTTTGAACCCAGGTCACGTGATCGCACATCTGGTCGAACGAAGTCTCTCCCTTTTTTTTTCTGCCGCGCCTACTTGCCGAAAAGAATCCAGAAGAGAATGTCCGAGAACCGGGGGAATGAGTCATAACTCGCAATAAGGAAAGAACAAAAAAGAAGTTTTTTCCCCCTTTTCACGCATTATCACTGCCTTTGGAGAAAGAAAGGAAAAGTTTTCACCACAGACACTGACCTTGCGTTTTCTGCTTTCAAAGCAAACAAAATTACCCAGATCAAAATAAATAATTCATTATTATTCCTACTTCCTTTTGAACGACGATCCCCGGAATTTCCGGGTATCGAAGTTCAAAATCCCCGGAATTCCGGGGTTTCCCCGGAGCACAAACACCCCTGAAAGTCAGAAAAAGCATTTGGAGTTTGCAAAAACTCATCAATTGAAGACCAATAACTTTTGGAAGAAAGTAATACTTAGTGATGAAAGTAAATTCAACAATTTTGGCAGTGATGCCATCGCACCATATGGAGAAAGCCCAATACTGCTTTGGGTCCAAAAAAAATTTACATTCCACTGTTAAACATGATGGTGACTCCGTCATGATTTCGGGTAATATGGTTCCTTCGGGGTCGGAAATTTAGTTTTTATAGATGGCTTTATGAACCATATGTCCATGGACTAGGATTTACTTTGCAACGGCATAAAGAAGAATGCTAAAAGTTTGGTTTTGAATGGAAATTTATTTTCAAGCATGACAACGACCCGAAACACACTGCTTGTAACATCAAAATGTGGTGTCTTTTTCATTGTAAACAGCAGTTGCACACATTACCACACTCCCCCAACATCAATGTCATTAAAAATCTGTGGGCCACACTTGAAATAGTGGTTCAAAAACACAAAATTAAAAGCAAAACCAATTTAAAACAAGTGCTGCAAGAAGAATGGGGTAAAATATCTTCAGCTACTACAAAAAGTTGGTCGAATCGGTACCACAACATTTAGAGGCCATTATAAAAGTCAAAGGACATGCAACATTGATCTTCATTTGTATGCAAGATATTACAAAAATTTCATTGGCATTTTCTCGATTTTTTGAGGCAAAAATCTGCATATTTTTATTTCAAATGTTTTTGAAACTTTTCAATTTAGAAGTTTTTTTTGTTGATTGTTCTTTATTTTTGCTTTAAATTAAACCATTTGCCATGCTTAAAAATAAAAACATTTTGTTTTTCTTGGTAATGTATTATTTATATTGAACGTAGGATTTATCAAGTAAAAGTAAGGTGTGCTCTCAATTGTTTAAGCCACTGTATATATCACAAATATAAATCTTGAAATATCTCTTATCTATATCTAAATCTTTATTCCTATCTATCAATTTTGACACTTCCCATCTCCAAATAGAAGGTGTCACTGAATTTGATAAAAAATAAAATAAAATAAACTACACAGTGAAGAAATTAAGAATTAGCTTCCTCAAATGCAAGTTGAAAGTACATCAAACCCAATTATACACTTCTAAACTAATAAATATGGCACAATCATCAAAATGTAAGTTTTTAAAGGCCATAAATTAACACAACTGGTATACTAACTGCATACTTTAGTTAATATATAGCAAGTTTTTTACTGTTTGGCAGAGACTGTCAAAAAATCTGTACTGTGTTTTTTAGTTTTACCGAAGAGACTAAATGAAGCATATCGCCGATTGAGATTCCATATTCATTTTCCTTCAGAAGCAAACAATCGATCCATCCCACATGGAATCTATACACAAAGGAACATATTTTTCTGGTAGGACATGTGTAATTTCCGGAAGAAAAAGAGTAACAAACAACAAAAGAGCAACAAAAGATATTGAACATCTTGCATTATAATAATAGGGGTATAATAAAGAGGGTATAAAATAAATGAAAACAGACCTTGTTGGCAGCACAAATCTTAATGATTTTCTGCACTGCTTCCTTGACATAATATCTTCCGTCTCCTCCGACTGCCAAATAGGATCCTTTCAGTTTGTCGCCCATCGCTGTCAAAATACATTGCACAAAGTTTTCCGTATAATTGTCCTGCTTGAATACTTTTACTTTCTTTCGCAGTCCACTAGTACCGGGTTTTTGCCCTTCAAAAGGAGATGTGGGAACAGTGACACTTTTCAATGATTGCGGCATCCTGTCGTCTGCTGTACTAAAATTTCAAAGAAACGATTGAAAGTAGAGAAAGAAGGATTTGTTTGACTTCAAATTGTGAATCCACCCAGAATCTATTGTATAATTTAAGAGGTACAAGTGCAACAACGGCTTTAGAAAAGAAGACTTTGGCTTTGAAGTTGATAAAAGCAGAAAAACAAATTCGAATGAAGGTCACTTTTCAGAAATGTTGACCTGTTGCCAAGACGACTTTCTGAAATACATTTAGTTCCGGAATCACAGAAATGTTGTGTGTGCTGCCCATTTTGCAGAGCAACTAAAGTATTAGTATAATTTCTAGTTTAAATTATGCGCTTATTTTCCTAAAAAAAGCTTTTCTAGCTTAAATTATGAGTTTTGCCAGTTTTTAATTTTCACTACCTTTATAACATTGAAGACTCGCGATTTTATGAGACGTAAAGATTACAGACAATTAATAATACAGAAGGAGACATGTATCAATGCACAGTAAAATATTTCAGAGCATTTATTTAATATAAGGGGAATAAACATTAAATTATGAAGAATAAATGCAAAATTTCTGTTCTAAAAATCTGGTAAATACTTTTTTGCAAAATAGTAATGATCTTTTTTATATTAAAATGCTTTTTATATGTCATTAAATTTTGTTCGGCAATATTTTAATTCCCCGTTTTTTGCTTCTTGGTCACAATATTTAATGATATTATGTAAAATTTTCTTCGCACCACTCCTGAAAGCTTTTATACCACTTGAATTAGCCATATCAATGCGAAATTTTGGAGTTAAAATAAAATGCGGTCAGAAATAACACAACACTCGCACACACGTGAAAAAAAAAAAAAAAAATGAACTAAAAAGTATCTAATGGGGGAAATCCAAGATCAAAGGTGGATACCGGAACTGCGCTTATCGCTCCGCGTCTCATCCCTTAATGAGATAAAATCGTAGAAATGTTGTAGTCTCCATAGAGCTGATAGATGATATTGAAACGAAGTGTAGCATGATGTAATTTTAAAATCGCCAAATAAAGTCGGAGGTCACGCTCAGAACCCGTTGATGAACAGTAATTACTCTATTTGATAGTGAAATTAAGAAAAAAAAAATGATTTTTAATGTTTCCAGTAGTAAATTGCAAATCGAAAATTAATCAGCGAGAATGGTTTTCTTGAAACTTTCTCGTACTTTCTTGTGCATTTTTATCTGCTTGCCATTGGAATTAACAGTTACGAAAGAATTTCCAATGGGGTCAATTCATGATCACGTGACAGGTACCAAGCAAACCGCTTCTGTTCAATTTTCAACCGTTCTGCGCATGTCGGGATGTCTGCCGATAACGTTGATGAAAGCATTGAAGTTGAGCGTCACGGTAGCCGAATAATTATTAAAAACTTTTGATTTTTTTTTAAAAAAAAAAATTAATATTTTGAATTATTTTCTCCACATTTTCGTAGTAATGTAATTTTATTTCTTATATTAAAATATTAATTAGTATTTTCAATGTAATTATTGTTTTTGCATAATTAATTAATATCGCTTTTTAATTAATTTGGTGCTATTTTATTCTTTACTTCCCCATATCCTTTTTTTTTTTATCCAAAAGATATATTTTGATAAATGGCAGTGTTTTTGAAAAGTTACATTTTTACATATTATTTAAATGTTATTTAATGTTGAATTTTATGAATATATTTTTTAAAAGTAATTATTACTCTTAGATAAGTTAAGATTTTGAAGCTTACTTATAAAATTATTACTTTTTTTCTTATTCAATGATTTTTATTAAAATTGAGACTTTGATGTTTTAGTTTGCTCAGAGGAAAGAACATGAAACTCAAATTTGTATATTTTAAATAAATTATGTTTATAATTTCAAATTATGAAATATAAAAGTATAGATACCAATTTTTAATCGATTCAACTTATGAATCAGTTATTTCATTTTAATTGGTAGAAATCATTAATGGACAAACAAACAAAATAATACTTTCATAATTTTTATTTATACTTACAAAAAAACATAGATAAAATACATATGATAATTATTTGAAAAAATATGATAAAATGGATGTTTCAATGTACTCATCTATTAAAAAAAACTCAAAACCTTTTTATCAGCATTTTTTTTAGACACTATGAATATAAACATAGCATTACAAGAATGTCAAAGTAAATGATGAAATCAGTTTTATTCAACAGAAACATCCTAGATACTAAAGAACAGTTTTTTTTAATCACCAATAAAAACATAATGTTGAGCAATATACTTTTAAAGCAGAACTTTTCTGGAATTATTTTAAAATGCTAAAGTTATATTGATAAAAATTACATTAAATGAATATCATAAAATAAAACAAAAGCATACAATGCACAAAATTTAATAAACAAGAATAAGGTCATAATATATATAAGTTAAATAGGATATAAAGAATTGGAAGAAATACTTTTATACTTTTGCAAAATTTTACGATTCAAAATCGATATGTTAAAGAAATAGAAAAAAAAAAAAAAAGTGAAACATTCATGTAGCAATGAAATTGGAAATAAAAAATATATAATAAATGCTGATATGGAAATTGATTTTCAATCTAAAGACATGTATTTTTTAAACCAAAAATCAATGAGGAGTACAATGGTATAGCATGATATTATTGATAATAATCAATTTCGGTTTAAATATAAGAAACTAATGACATTTCATTTTTAACAATAGAAACAGTTTCTTGACATAAATTCACCTTGAATCCATCACAAAACAACAAATGTATTTGGAAAACTAGTAATAATACTTTCTGGAGCAATCCATATTGCTTTTTTTGTTATTAGACATGATTACCTAGCATTAACTAAATAATATAAATTTTTAAAAGACAACGAAAACTTTTGTTGAATACAATTGTTGACGATTAAACGCTGGCATGCAGTTAAAATAATACCAGGAAACCGAATGTGTATTATGATTAAAAGTACCGATTAAAACCGAAATTAGATTCAGAACAACAATTGTAATCACAACAACGCATGCCAAATTTTATGTACTTGTGTCATTGCCCTTTAGTTCTTTCGCGTTCACATGCTTGCGAAAATACAAACTGACAAACAGACGGCCAATTACTTAACAGATTTGGTTCCCTTTTGAAAGATATATACACTTAATCTTATATCTGTCTATCAAATGTTATTAATCTAGCTCTCTTCGTTTTGTAGTTATCATGTTAATTTATATTTGGACAGCCAGACATCTTCTGAATGGATTTTGTTCCGAATTTGATGTAAAACTGCAAATGTGGTGTAAGGATGGCATACCGAATTTCATCCATCTAGCTCAACGCATTTTTGAGTTATTGTTTTCACAGACAAAGTTAGATAGAAAGGGCTTCAAAAAAACATGTTTTTCTGTCTCAGAAAGGTCTGACACGGGGAGATTTGACAAAATCTCGATTTGGAACTTTCTAACGATTACAATATTTTGTCCTCGTATACGACGAGAAAATAAAAAGCAGAAAATTATTAAAAGAAAACGATTTACTTTTTTAGTACATTAATAAAAATGCATTTTTAAAAACTGTTGCATTAAATTAATAAATCATGCTTCTTATTCTTCTAAATTCTATTAATGTTACTGTTACTATTCTTTTCCCAATGAACATTGCCACATTAACAACTTATTCAGGTAACCTATTGATCACATGTTTCAACTTTCACATTCATATCCTTTAGACGCTTAACTTGAGCTTGTGCTTCAATGGTTTTTTTTAAAAACACATTTACTGATTGGGTTTCATTTCACCGAGATTATTTTGAAAATTTGTTTTTTATTCCTCCTAGAAATTGTTATTTAATGCAGTAAATACAAATGACTGAACATTTCTACAGAATACAAATACTTGCTTTTAGAAAATTTATGAAAATAATAACTGAACAGGATAGTTATAACACTTACAGAACAGTAATTGATAGGAATTTATTATCTCTATAAATAATAAATGAGAATGTGTGTTTGTTTCTAAGCGCATTACAATGTACAATATTTAACTTAGAGTACTAAAATTTGGCAGAGATATATTTTAGAGGGTAGAAATGTGCATCACAGAGTGATTTTTAATTTTTTTTAATAGATTAAAAATTAATTGAAATTGCTGCGTTTTTTTTAATAGCTTTCTTAATTTTTTTTAACGAAATATACTTTTACAATGTTTTAAAATTGGAAAAAATCTTTTTGAGATATCAGTTTTTTTTTTTGTTGTTGAGCGACATTTTTCTAAATCTTGACAACTTACATTTTTTTTTTTCAATTTTTACTAATATATTTCATTGTTGCTCTGAGATTTAAAGCATCTTCATTGTTTCATTAACTTTTTATCAAGTGATTTTTTTTTTCCAATTTTGCAAACTCAGGAAAAAGAAATCTGTAATTATCTTAGAAGTTTACTTATTCTTTACCGTAACTCCTACCCAAGGGCACATCTGAAATGAAGATGAAAAGATTCGAGCATGATGGAAGTGATACGGTATATCCGTGTAGGGATGAAGAATATTTTACGAGCGGTTATTACGTAATCAATATCAAAAAGTCACAAATACCAGTGATCAATACTTTTCAAAGAGGGGTGTGATTCAAATCCTTGATACGATCATACTGGTGATATTTCGATTACTGGTTTTGGATCACGATTGAAAGTAATAATCGATACGATATCACTGAAATTTACCGGAGCAGTGACTTCACTGGAAAGTGTGAAGTCGCCGCTCCACTTCATGAGAGTATCCTTGACTTTCCGATATTCACATTTGATGATGCACTATTCCATGCATATCCTTTATAATTGCCTGTGACTTTGCATGTATTCCGTTTACTGCTGGCGCCATCTATTGGTAGAATTTAGAACTAAAGTAAGCCATTTAAAGAAATGACATATATATTTAATTCAAATATTTCAAAAAATGGTTTACTACAATAAAAAAAAAATTAAATAAATAGTTTTGAAAAAAATCAAATTTAAGAAGTAAGCTGAAATAGATAAATTAATTCAATCACACGTTACTTAAATTAGTAAATTAAGTATTAATTACAATTAATAAATTTTATATTTAATATTAAGTAATAATTTTTAATTAATAATATGATTGAAATAACAGATATTTGGAACAAATATTTAAAAATAACAATAGCAAAATTATTTGTTATTCAAAAAATCGTGGATAATGCATCTCTATATCTGTGTGGTACAGAAATAGAGAAGGGCGAGGCGACTACTGCCTACAGATAATGGGATGTGCTTCTGATGTTGAGGATTGTATCATGGTCGGTGACGGCCCTTAGGACTTAACCTTAGTCCTCTCCAGTGCTGTCACGGTGGTCCGTTCATTCAAACTAAATCCGTATGCTTATGAGTAAACGGACGGAGTAATTTTGTGTAATTATTCTATACTGTAATAACAAAGTTCTTTTTATATGTCTGTTGGCACATTGCAGGTAAGACCTTGTTCGGCTAAGAGCTACCAGATTTAGCACAAATATATTTTGAAAAATGAAAATGGGCCCATTCGAGGGAATTAAAAAACATTTTAATAATGAAAAATTAAAACGAGATATTAGTGTTTTATTCACAAAGCAGCTAAACATATTACTGCATAAAAAGTAATTTTTACTCCATTTTAAAAATTTATCTTAATGATTTTTAAATTATCTTCTAAATGATTTCCAAATTAGTTCTGCCATTTTCTTCTATATTTTGACAGTAGGGTCAACTTCATAATTTTCATTGTCATAATTTTCATAATTTTGTCATAATTTTCAACATTACTCTGCGTTTTTGTAATAATATTCATATCATTTTCATTGTTTCGTCAACTGTTTCTAAAAAAGCAGATCCTCATTATCATAACATTTCCATCCGTTGTTAGATGATTTAAAAAATGGAGATTATGCTCATATTTTTATATTCTTTGGCAATATCGTTACGAATTTTTGTTTTTTGATATTATTTCATTTAGATTTTTTTTTAATGGAATCTAAGCCGAGTCTAATAAGATATTAAGTACATTACAAAATACTAAATTTGGAATATCGAATGAATGTACTTATCCTTATTTTTTTGTCAGTACATTTCTATCTTGTTAATCTATAATTTGACGCACTCATACAATACAAGTTAATTGTGCAGTACAAATTTAATGTTGAAATCAACAGTCAATGAAGTTGCATTACTAAATAAGACAATGTGCAATTCGATTTTAGATCATGTAGGCAGTTACGATTTTTATGCAATTTTCAGTTATTGTTCAACTATGCATAAAGTTTATGCAAACGAAGAGCAGGTGAGGTGTATGGATACTAAAATAACGATATTTAAATTTCTATAAAATTTAATACCGAGATTACGAGTATCAAGCTATGCATAAGATATTTAATTAAAATTAAATACAAACAATATTCCAGATAAATAGTTTATTGTTAAAGGTGATTGATGAGGAGTAAGAAAATGAAGTTTACAGCAGAAAAATACAATGTGTAATGAGAACGTAAATATCTTTATTAATAATGTAACTTATGGCACTTGACTCCTTTAGGAAAGTTCATATACATAATAAATAGAATAATTATAAAGCCCATTAAAAATTTTAACATAACACGGTTTCAAATTTTACCATGACTTGATACTTAAAAGTACTTTGTTGAGGAAATTTAAAACATCAAGTTATGCATAAATGATTTAATTAAAATTAAACACAACCAGTATTAGCGATGCATTTTCAGATTAAGGAAATGACTAATTAGAAATAATTACAATTATGTTAGGATGAAGCGGGCGTACTATTTTTCAAGCATACGAATGCATGCTTAATTATGGTTTCAATCCCGCATATTCCTTCTCGAGCTCTTCATTCATCTTGGATCATTCATCTCGAGCTCTTCATTCATCATATAGGACCACAGATTTCAGATTCTCCGTCCAAAGCGTTCATCACTGGCTCGCAGCTATCTACTATCGTCAGATTCTAAATTAGTGTGTGATATTTAGATATAAATTTTCTAATTCAAATTTTTTGTGTTTCTATCTTTACTTATAACAATGATAAATATGTGTTTGAGTTTTGGCACACTACAGGCTAGAAAACTGCTTGATCTAGGTCTACCAGATATTGCATGTATACATACTTTGGAGGGTGGGAATGGGCACCTCAAGGCGATTCTTTTGAAATTATTATTAGAATTTTAATTAAAAATTAAGTAAATTTTTAAAGTTTTTCCATGATAATTTCAGAAATTATTACAGTACAAAACTAATTTTTACACCATCTTAAAATTCAAAAAATTATTTTTTCAACAACATTGATTTTTTCGTCGTATAAATATTTTTTTCCTATATTTAATAGATTTAAAAAAAATATATCAGGGATATTTTCCCAACAAGAATCGCAAGAATTCTGAACGAATATTAAACATATTACGAACGATAACACAAAAAAACAAAAACAAAAAACATAAGAATTCTAAAAGAATATTAAACGTATCCGAAACGATAACATAAAAAAACATACGAATTCTGAACGAATATCAAACATATCACAAACGATAATTCATAAAAAAAATGAAGAATTCTTGAAGGACATCAAAGGTATTGATAAAAGCCACTTTCGTTTTTGTTTTAAAATCCGAATTGCTAACTTATCCTTATGCCGGGTTTACACTCGGCCAGTTATAAGATGGCAAGTAGGCAGCGCATGCGTAGAAAGGGACTAATTTATGTTTGCCACCATTTCATAAGATAGATTCAGGTATTCTATTTTTGGCTATAAATTGCCGTTTTGGTGTCCCTGAATTTTTCTTCTTCGTTGCGTATCTTATTAAAATGATGGATATTTTGCACAAAGAAACATGATAAAATAAAAAAAAAGGTCAACATATCTAAATTTTGAAAACTATTTAAAAAAAGGTAAATAAAATGAATAAAAAGCGCAACCTCGCATCAGAAAACACAAAGAGCAAAACATGCTGGAATTAATTTACAATAAGTGATCAATTTTTTCAAGTATTAAAAACCGCCAAATTCTACAAACGCATGGGCAGTAATAAAAAAAAAAAAAAAAAAAAAATGCTGCGGCTTGTAGTTGTCCCTTCGGGACAATTCCTTATCATCCACTGAACAGCAATTTTCAGCCTTTCTACGCATGCGCTGCCTACTTGCCATCTTATAACTGGCCGAGTGTAAACCCGACATTAATACCAATTATAAATAACAAAGCAAATTTCGGAAAAGCAAACGATATTTTTACTTAATTCTGAGAAGAATCTGTAAAAATTTATATTTAAAATTTACATGGAGAATATGTCAATTGTGACGTTATTTTGGTTAGGAATTAAATTATATTGTTAAAAGGATAGAAATAGCATTTTTTATGAATTTTAGCGGAGCTGACAGAAAATAAGTACAATGAGCGGAATATCATAATGCTCCTAAAATAGTATGAATTATATATCTATCAAAGTTTGAAGCTTAAAAATATTTTGTTGAAGAATCCATGCAGATCAAGTTACATAAAATATTTAATTAAAAGTTTTATTCGTCTAGTGAATCAGCTGGTCACCAAAGGCGGCTAATATGTAATAAATGAGCTATGGTTTTATAATAAGATTTCAACAAGTGTTGTTTTTATATACGTTTCGCGTGTGTTTTCGTGATTTCTTGTGGAATAATGCATTTTTATCCGTTATTGAGCTTGCTAGAGTTTGCACTGAGTATTCAAAGGACAGATTTCTTGTAATATTATTATCATTTTTTTTTTCATTACCTGATCATATTCAACTTACAAAGTGATACAAACGTGTTATTATGTTGCAAGATATAAGGGAATCGGCGTATCTGTAGAACTTTATTTCACCCTTTCCAATCTTATGTCGCTGTTGCTTGAACTTCCAACTTATTATCCTCTCTTCAAAAGTGTCAATATTGAAGATTTTGAAAAGTTTTTATGCACCGACCTAAGGATGTCTAAATCTATGTGCTTAATCTAAAATGACATAATCGTTAGAAACTTAAATTTAATTTTTTAAAAGTCTATAGATTTAAAGGAATTCTTCGGTTTTCATTTCTACAAAGTTCGAAATCTGTTGATTGACATTAAATAAAATGTAGGCGTTTTGAACATTTCTTTTTGCAAATTTCTGCCTAAGATATAAAAACGAATCTCCTAATCAGAATCTCCTTTAATTTGACTTTTTTTTTTACTTATTTACAAATGTTGCGAACATTTGACAAATAATTCGCTTTTGGTAACATTTGAATGCATTCGCAATTAAAAAGAAACCCATTTAAGTATTGATTTTTTTTAAAACTCTTCAAGTCAGGTTTTCTTTAACTTTTTTCTTCCTTTCTTCCACGATTATTTGTCAAGTGAAAAAATGATTTCTCAAATCTATTTTCACTTAAAAGGCTTGGTCATGAATAAAAATTAAAAAAAAAAAAAAATCCTTTAAGAATTGATTTTTTTTTTCAAATTCTTAAAGTTAGATTTTTTTAAAACTTTTTTCTTCCGCAATTACTTGTCAAGCGAAAAAAGATTTTTCGAATCTATTTTCACTTAAAAGGCTTGGTCATGAATAAAAATTGGACCCCACCCCTTTAAGTATTGATTTTTTTTTTTCAAATTCTTCAAGTCAAGTTTTCTTTAACTTTTTTCTTTCGCAATTATTTGTCAAGTGAAAAAAAGATTTCACGAATCTATTTTCACTTAAAAGGTTTGGTCATGAATAAAAATTAAAAAAAAAAAAAAAAAAAAAAACCGTGAAAAAGCATTAATTAGTGATAAAAATGAAAAAAAAAATGATTGTCTAAGCCAGTTATTAAGGACTTTTTATTAAGATGTTTGAAATTAAGAAGATTTCCAAAAATTACAGAATTACCCCATTTACATTCTCTTGTACATGAAATATATACAAAGCTGAAAAAATTCCAATCATCAAAACAAATTCGAACTCGAGATTTTAATGAATTTTTAAATTTTGGACCTCCTTAATAACGCATTTTTACTTCATTAAATATGAAGTATACACCAAGTACTTTAATCGTCAAAGCATTCGTACTTGATATTTTGAAAAATCTTCATGTTCATTTTCATACCTGAATTCGAAAAACCCATTTTTGGCATTATGTTTGTCTGTCTGTCTGAGAACTCAATAATTCAAATGACTTAATGAACTTAATGAAATCGACATATTAGCTTATGATTACAACTGTAGTTCCATCTCACCCGCTTCTCTGACGAATTCAAACATCATTGGTTTTTTAGCGTACTCAGGAACGAGGCTTCACTAAGGATGATGGGGAAGATTTGTGAAGTCGTGAGAGATATTTGTGAGGAAATTCAGATGAGGCTAGGATGATGGATCTGTGTCTTGGGTTGTTTGCAGTCTTGTTTTAATTGATTCTTTATTTATGTAATTATTCTGGCGCAGCTCCTTGTTGCTTTTTTTAAAAGTAGGATTATATTTATTAAAAACTTTTTATGTTTCTGCTCGTATTCTTGATTTACCTTTTAGTGGTGCTTTTTTTCATGTATTTGTCATTTTAGATCTGCTTTGTATTTTCACCTCGTATTTGTGTCATTTACTAATTTTTCACTTTGTATAATGGGATAAATATATGATTTTAGATATTGGTACATTGTTTGATATTGCTGTACAGTATACTATGTTTTCCATCCTTTGGGCATTTGTGATTTTATTTTTATGCTTATGTGTGTTACTGCTTTCTCTAAGTACTTTTCAACTTAGTCTCTTGAATCCAGAATTGGTTTGCTAGCTATTTAATTGAAATATTTTATTTTAGTCAAATAAATTATAATGTATACTCTTATTTACCACCCATATTCTGACGATGACTGTAAGTCTTTCAATAAATAAATAATGGTTCTCCCCCCGGCAATCGAAGTCGAAGGTTTATCTTGAAACTCAGTTCTCCATCAATACGGAGAAACAACACCACAGGAAACTAACAGGTTGTTAGTCAACACGACCACTCCAGGGGTAGTTCTCGGACTCCGAACTCGTGGGCGTAATCCAACAGTCTGCCTCAATTCGTTTCTTCTCTTCTCCCTAAAAAAAAAAAAAAAAAAAAAATCTGCTCTTTATTTCGGCGGCAATCTCCGCTTCTTAATTTACATTGGTCATTTGAGCTCTCTTTTGGCCAATCGAGGTTCAGCAATATACTCCCTCAGCGGCTCCAGTCGGTCGTGGGAAGGTCCTTTTAGTCATGCACCTTTCATAACTGACTATTCTGGAACACGGAGTTATCATAGTCCTTTCACAATGAGAAACATTTAGCATCCAGATGTTTGGACACTCCTTTCTCTTTGAAGGTACTCTCAATATCTCTTGGACGAGGAATTCCCACATGTGGTCTTTCACTGTAGTCGCTAATGAACAGAAGCGAAACCACCCAGGTGAAAAGATCCACCATCTGGCTATCTTGAGGAGTTTAGTGATTAACAACGACGACACAGCTGGCTGTAAAGGTCTTATCAGTACTATGAAACGGGGAATGTTACAACACGAAAGATTTTCGGGGGGAGGCGTTCAAGCTAATTTGGAATATTTGGTATACAATTTTATCAGTTAATCTGTAGGTTTTCATTAAATTTTGAAACAAATATGTTAAAGATGTATTGTTTATTGGTTTGAACATTTGAATTTAGGTGATTGTGATAATTGAAAAGTGCAGGGGTTTAGATAAATTAAATTTTGTATGTGATTTTGTAACTAAAATTGCAATCTTGTACCACATTTTGGGTTTTCATTTCGTCGAAAAAGAAAAGACGACCAAAATGTGTACCTAGTTTTCTTCACTGTATTAGCAACACACAGACTGTGTGGACCTGCGAATCTCTGAAAATAAAAATCTGAGCATTCATGAGTTCACGACTTTGCCAATATTTCGAAATTTTATGTGGGGAAAACTAGAAGTATGTGAAAAAGCTTCGGAGAGACTACTGTTGTTAGTTATGTACCACTCTGACGTTTTTTTAAGTTCTTTACAACAGTTTTTTTTTTAATTCGCCACAAGATTTCCTATTCTTACTATGTATTAAAGTCTTCAAATATGCATTTTTGAAATTTTGTGCTTCTCTCATTTATAATTCTCTAAGCATTTCGATCATTAAAAAATTGCAGATAAATAGAGCCGCAACCAACACAAATATTTCACAAGTCATTTGTTGAGCTAGGTGGAAACAATTTTTATAATTTTTATGAAGGTGAAATATAAGTAGAGAATATATTTGAGTCTCTACCTATAATAAAAGTGAATGCGGATGTGTTGCTGACATTCTATAGAACAAACTATTTGACTTTGAGCTATCAAATTTGGCACAGATATACTTTAAAAAGTGGAAATGTACAGCTTAAAATATTTTTTAAAAATTTTAATTAATGAAAAATTAGATATAATTGTGACATTTCTACACGACAACGTCCAAAAATTATATTATTGTACAAAAATAATTTTTATGTCACCAAAAAATTTTACAAATCGTCTCTTTAGTGATATAAATTTACAGACTTCATTATTGAACTGAAATTCTAAATTTTTTCATTGTTTTGTCAAATTGCTTGATTATTTTTCCGTCGTTGAAAGCTAAAGAAAAATATTTTTTTTTTAAAAAATAATCTGTTAAGTTTATACGAGGAAAAATATTGTGAAGCTACACTAGCACAAAAATTCCAAGATAGATTATTCCAACAGTTACATTTTTATTATCAATATGATGTCATAGGATTTGATTCTATTAGGAGATCATAAATATAATGAAAAGAACAGGTGCAAGGTAACAGCAGGGCTTAAAGTAAAGTAAGGTAACACGATTTTATTACCTGTCAGGATTTAGTGCTTAAAAATACTTCCCAGAAGCAATTTGTTGGGAACTAAAATGAGCTGAATAATTGTTTCCAACTGCTCCGTTGCCTAGCGACTGTTTCTATGTTTTGTTGTTTTTAAATAGCGCCGTTGCCTAGCGAAGTATTACTGTTTCCATGTATACATATCTTGTTATTTCTAAATTAAGCTGTAACTGTACTGCTCTGTTTTTTAGCAAGCGTTGCGTCTTTTAATTGAATCGACAGCCGTAAAGGCATCGGGGCAAGAGCTCCATTAAAGATGAGAAGATTTATTTAGATATAATTTATTTGATTTGAAGAATATTTTCACACTTAAAACAATCATAAACAATAAGTTATTCAAAAGAGATTTAGTTGAAAGTAAACACAAACTTTCTTGACGGACTAAATGGTCTTCAAGGCAGCTGGTAACGAATAAGACATGCAAAAAGAAATCAATTTTGGATTACATATTTCGATAAGATACACTAAGGTGCTTTGTATCTGTAACATAAATGGTCATTAACGGTGTAAATGTTAGTCATTTGAAAATGTATTGCTGTTTTGGTGATTGCATGCTCTTATTATTAAATACTGTTCAATTCCATGAATATTTGAGCAATATTTTAATAACCTTTCTTTTAGACAGTAGATAAGTATAATTACAAAGATAGAGTTGTTGTTACTTATGGCACTTTACAAACCCGCTGACAGACCTTTCAGCGGTTTAAGCCGAGTGAGCGACTCTTGTTTTTTCAGTAGCGCCAACTAGGGCCAAGAGAACGACTTAGCTTTTACATGCGTCACATTCGCTTGCATAACCCCTTTTTACAGGGGGACACATTCACACCTCACAGATATAACACAGAAGAAGAACAACCATTCCCGAACCGGGACTCGAACACGGGACTCCCAGATCACGGGCACGCTAACAAAGATAGAGTAGTATCAGTAATTGATTTACTTTGGATATTCATTTCAGCTAAGCAATAAGGAAAGATTGATTGATTCTATAATACTGATAAAGCACATTTCTCAAACATTTAGTTCTTTTTTTTTCTATTATTGCGAAATTTTGTATTATTAGTCGATTATTTCGACCAACTGATCCGCCGAGGATATTGACTTTATTTAATTTTTATTAAATCGTTTAGATATAACTCTATGTCCAGGATTCTTTCGACTTGTTAGACATTAAAACGCTGTTATTTCGATTATCTTACATATGTTCTGTTCATTGGATACAAGGATCTTTTTAATAGAAACCAATCCCAAGACATTTAAATCCAAGACAATTTTATTAAAGAAGTAAATGCCTGGTTCATCTATCTTTAGTTTTTACACTATTGTAACTTCAAATTTCTCGATTTTCAATTATGGGAAGAAATTAAGCGATTAAATATTTCGTAAATTGATATAACTAAAAAGATAATTTTTTGAATTTTGAAATGATGTAATAAAACGAAAAACTTTTTTTTTTGTAATCATATTTTTGGAAATTATCGTGGAAAAATTTCAATTAATTTTAACTAAGAAAACTATGCACATTCGAACATTCCAAATTATATATGTGCCAAGTTCGGTAGCTCTAAGTTAAATGGTCTCTGAGCATGCAGACACACATACATTTATTTTTATTATTATTAGCGATTATTTACATGTTGATTCACGCCACTAGTCCGCTTGTCCCTTGAAAATTGTGAAAGCGAAATTATACTGAATTTTTTAAAAATAGCGAGGAATAAAAAATGAATGCTATTAAAGTTGTAGTGTTACAGGCAATAGCTTTCAAAGTTATGGCCGAAAAAAAAAATTAAAAAAGGGAAAAGGTAATTTTGGTTAATTACTTTTAGAAGATTTTTATGTATGTAGAGAATATTATTCAGAAAGATAATTTTTTTTTTTATAATTATGTAGAGAATTTCACGTAAGTAAAGAATATTTCGCCGGATATAGAAAAAATTCTTTTTGTTTACATGCAGTAAGTGACCTTTTTCTCAGGTGGTATACGTGCATGCAAGAGAAAAGAACAATTCCCCTTTAATTAAAGCGCATAGAAGCACATCAGACCCAGGAAAAATTTTAAAGCTTGATTTAAAGAACATAATTTATAATGAATGCATTAAAGGATAAAAAAAAATGCTGTCCTTCTTTTCTATAAAAATATAAATGGAACTTGGTAAAACACACAGCCATTTATATTCATGTAAAAAAAAGTAAATTAAGCGGAAGTTAGCTTCAACAAAAAGACAGACAAATATATCTTTAAAATATCAAAATAATTCATGTATAAAGATCAAACTTCAAAATAATTTTAACGAAATTGCTTTACAAAATCGAAATGTTAAAGATTTGTCTTATTAAAAATTATTTTCTATTGTAAAAGAATGATTTTGAATGATTTTTGATTTAACTTTAGTTTGAAAATATCGTTTGCAGACACATGTACATTTATTTTTATTATTCTTAGAGATTATCTACATGTTGATTCACGCCACTAGTCCGCTTGTCCCTTGAAAATTGTAAAAGCGAAATTATACTGAATGTTTTTAAAATAGCGAGGAATAAAAAATGAGTGCTATTAAAGTTGTAATGATACAGGCAATAGCTTTCAAAGTCATGGCCGAAAAAAAAATTAAGAAAGGAAAAAGGTAATTTTGGATACTTTTAGAAGATTTTTATGTATGTAGGGAATATTTAGCAGATAATATTATTCAGAAAGATAAAATTTTTTAAATGTATATAGAGAATTTCACGTAAGTAAAGAATATTTCGTCGGATATAGAAAAAATTCTTTTTATTTACATGCAGTAAGTGGATGTAAGAGAAAAGAACAATTCTCCTTTAATTAAAGCGCATGGAAGCACATCAGACTTAGAAAAAATTTTAAAGCTTGATTTAAAGAACATAATTTACAATTGAGCGGTAAAACAGAGAAAGAGAGACTTTGAAAAGTAATCAACTTATTGATTAAAAAAATTATTAACAGGAAACATTATGATTGAAATAGCCGGCCGTTAAATCATGAGAAATAATAATAGAGCATGTACAGTTATTTGCTTATGATGGCTTTTCTTTGTATTTTATTAAGTACAGCGTCGAAATAGGTATCCTAAATGAATAAAAATAAGATTGAAATATTAATTAGCTGATTTATTTTCTTTCATAAATACCGATTTTATATATACGAGCATATTTCAATGAAATAATTTTTCATGCGAATAACATTCTGTATTGTATCGGCATTGTCTTAATTTAATCTAAATTAAAATATAAATTTATTTGGAAAGATGTCAAAATTCTCGTTAATTAAAAAAAAAATCTTTTAAACTCTTTTCTTATGTTTTAAATATCTATTTTGTTCAAATTTCTTCCATATTCTTTGGAATATTTATTTAATCTTACATTCTTCTGAAATTTTGCATTTTAACAATATCGTTTGGCATCTTTTCCCTGTTTTAATACAGATAATAATTCTGTTCTTCCTGTCAATTTCTAAAGAAAAATAATTTACATATTTTTTTTTTGAAGATGTAAAGTTTAAATAAATTAAAACTATGAATAATTATCTTTGAAAAAGCATTTTTAGTAGAGAGTTGGGAGATATTTGCACCATCGGAGAAAAATAATTTTCTTTAAAAACATAATTATGTTTATTTATTATTTATGTAAATATGAATTCTTCATTCATAAGCAAAACTCTTATGAAAATACGTATTTTATTACACTTTTGGGTCCACTTGAATATTCACATTCGTTGTAATCACAAAATCACATATGAAATTTGATATGATTTAATTTGATTTTTGAGCTGTCGCATTTGTATGTTTATGAAAATACAGACCGACAGAAAGTCAACCCTTTGGCAGGCTTGGTAATTGAGAAATTTAGGCATATACATTTTAGATATCAAACCTGCATATAACATTTTATTCATCTAGGTTTCTTCGTTTTGTAGTTATTGTGTTTAACTTATTTATATTCGTCAGATAGATTTTCTGTGTAAGGATATCATTCAAAATTTTAAATAAATTTACAAATATGGTATAAAGATCATAATGCTATGATTGGTGGTAATGGGATGGCGGGATGGTAATGCTAAAGATTAAATTTTTTCGAAATAAATTTTGAATGAAGATTTTTTTAAAAATATAATTGAATAGTCTAATAGAAGTTTTAGATACATAATAGAGTAAAATTTGTAAAAAAATTTTTTTTGTAGGTTTAGATAAAGTTAAAGTAAATTACATTTTTGCAAAGAATTAAAAATATAATGCATTATATTTTTAAAATGTAAAAATATTTTTTTTTTGAAATTAATTCCGAATGACGATTTTTAAAAAATATTATAAGTAAAGAGACTATTAGTTGATGTATCAGCCATAATCGATCAAAGTTGCGAAAAAAAAGTTTTATGTAAGTTCTGATAAAGTCAAAGCAAATTACATTTTGCAAAGAATTAAAAATATAATACATTAAAAAAATTGTATAATCATTTTGATTTTTCTCAAATGCGAATTTTAATCTGTATATTGACGAGTTAAAAAGGTATAAGAATTCTAATTTTTACAATATCATAGGCTCTCTTGTTAAACTTTTTGAACTTTCAGTAATTTACTGTACCGATTTCAAAATTTTTATTGGAAATCCAATCAATTAAATCTTTGTTGGAACCTTTTCCATTTTTATTGTAAATTGTAAAAATAAAAAAATCTTGGGTAGATTTTCGTAATAACTCCACACAACACCAAATAAAATCTGTACCATACGAAAATTTTTCAATAAATAGATATTCAGTTTTCATGGAATAATACCGATACCAATTGTATAAATATGACTCCACCTATTATTAATAGATGGCGCCAGGAGTCCTACTTCCCTGCAAATATATCGTGAAAGGTATTTGGAAAGTTTGACAACTTTTATTATGAATGTGAATTAATATATATGTAAGCTTATTTTGACAAGAGACATTTTGCATTTTTTAAATTCATTTTAATCCATCCCAAGAAAGCAATTTATTTACGAACAGACGCTGACAGAACACGTCCACAACAGCGCAGAACAAAGGCAGAAGTAAGAAAGGGACGAAACAAAAGATCATTAGTCTTGATATCACCTGGGATTTCCGGCCACGTGTCAATTCAATACTCGTGTTGACCTTGGCCCCTTGGCAAGGGCGATGGCGCAGCAATTTTTACACTGCTTCAGTTGAATTATTAAAGTGGAATGAGATTAGGAAATAAGAGAATGAAATTACTATGGGCTAAATTACAATAAAGCTTTATGAATTAATTTGGTTTAAATTAAAAGTTTTATATATATATATGTAATGATATTTTAATTCTAATTTCAATTTAATTAATTTCCAAGATTTTATCTTAATTTAGCCCATAGTAACTTCATTCTAAAATATTCTCTTATTTCGTGATCCAATTCCACTTTCGGTTTAATTAATCCCTTTGTAAAAATAATGCGCCATCAGTACTACGTATTAAATGAAAGTAATACTTTTACCCTTCAAAAGGTGTCAAAGGTCACACGTGTATTGAATTGACACCTGGCCAGAAATCCAATGTTATATAAGGCTAGTGATCATCTGTCCGGCCTTTTTCCCCCTTTTCTTACTTCTGTGTGTGCCGCGCTGCGTTTTCTTGTATATATTTATGCCTGCCACACGGAATAGAATAAAACGAAATAAAAAATACCAAGTCTCTTCACTGTTTCGAACCTGCATTCTACTTCAATCAAAATATTTACATATATATATATGTAACATTTTTTTTTTTGTTTGAAGCAGAATGCAGGTTCATCAAGCAGTGAAGAGACTTTTTAATTTCTTTTTATTCTCTCTAGGAGATTTTGTATTTTTAATTTCGTTTTATTCTCTCTCGGGTGACAGGCATGATTTATTTACAAGAAGGCGCAGTGCGGAACAAAAGCAGAAGTAAAGAAGGGAAGAAGGGGCGAAACAAATGATCACTAGTCTTATATAACATGGGATTTCCGGCCACGCGCCAATTCAATACACGTGGTGACTTTCGAGAAGGGCAACGGAAGTATCACTTTCATTTGATACGTAGATTTGATTGCGCAGTAATTTTTACATAGCTTCAGTGGAAATAATTAAACAGAAAGTGGAATTCTATCAGAAAATAAGAGAATATTTTACTATGGGCTAAATTAAGGTAAAGGATTGGAAATTAATTTGGTTTAAATTAAAATATCATTACACACACACACACACACACACACACACACACACACACACACACACACACACATATATATATATATATATATGTTAAAACTGAAGCAGAAATTCATTGGTTGCTTTTCGACATTAATGGTGAACATGCTCCTTTGAACACAAATTGTAAAGAATGGTTTCAGCGATTTAAAAATGACGATTTCAATACGCATGACAAAAATATTGTAAGCTACCAAAAAAATAAATAAATCATGACACCATTTCTTGATGAAACCATCAATAGTGAACAATTGATCAATTTGAACGAAGTATTGAAGTAGAAACATCTAGAAAACGGCGAAAGATCTTATCTTCCAACATAATAATGCTCCAACATCCAAATGTTACCCAACCAGTGAAAGAAACTTTAGAATTATTTTATTGGGATGTATTACTCCACTAGTCGTGTTCACCAGATATTGCTCATTGGATTACTAATTGTTTCGTCTATGTAAAGCGCCTTTTCTGAAAAAAAAAAAAAAAAAAAAAAAAAAAAATCAGTTCCTAAGTAGATGTCAAAAATTAGCCTCATAGTTTCTAAATAATCAGACGTTAAATCGTTTGTTGGCCAAAAGATGGACAAATACTGTAGTTTCTAAGGGTGAATATTTTGAATAAATCGATCTTTACTATTTATAAAACACTAGTGTCGTTGTGTCGTTTTTAACTTAAACAATGACGGGGTCATATTTATACACCTAGTATAATAGCGGCAGGTATGTTATAATTTAGACTTTTACCTCCACCTGTTACAAATTAAGATAGTGATTTGTGCTAGGACAGATGGTTAAACATTTTTCAATGAAACGGCTTTCATTTTTGTTTACTTTAATTTAAAAAAATATTACATAAAATGATATGATGTGCAATAAATGTTATTTCATTTATGAACTTTTCAGAATTATTTTTAAATATTATCATACTAGCCGCCTTGAGCGACTAGCTGATTCGTCGGGATTATTCAATAAAAATATCTATGTATAACTTGTCTTAATTCTTTACCGAGCAAGTACTTTTAAATTTCGAATTTTGATAGACATGTAAGTCATATTATTTTAAAAACTTTTCATCTGCTTTATGTATTACACTATTCATTTCTTTGATTCTTTCTATCTGCCTTTTCATTGAAAATTTGAACTAAAATTGAAACAGAAATGATTTAGCTTCAAATATTAATTCAATAAATTGCTTGCTGAATTGTAACAGGCCTTTTTAAAGATAATAAATGAAATCACTCAATATTGGAGTTTTTATTTATTTATTTTTTGTATAAAAAGTAATATTTTCAAAACTTTTGCAATATTTTAACGTGTTTTTATTTAATGTTTCATTAATTAATTTAGCGTATAACAATAAAGAATCAAATTTTTAATCTTATAACATGTTAATATATATTTTGTGCATTCAATAACATGTTAGAAAAGAGCAGAAACAGGCAAACTATTCAAAATTATCATCACTTCTGACTGTTGAAACTAAAGCTGATTTATTTCAATTTTCTAAAGAAAAAAAGAAGCTTGATCAAAACTATGAATTAAAGAAAAAAGCTTATTCAATATATCTAAGAAAATACTAAATCGTCAGAACTTGACTATTAGCAATAGAAGAAAATTCTAGGATAAAATATTTATCATAATGAAAATGATTTAAATTTCATTAAATTCATTGCAAATAATTTTAAGGAATACGCTAAAAAATACTTGCAAAAAATTATTAAAATTAGAGAGAAAAATAGCTGCAAATTTGGTACCAAAGAAAATATAGTTTTTTCTTTGAATTTTTAGATAATCTAAAAATAATTTTTATTAAATGTTTTCTGTAAATATCAAGGGAAAACATCGACATCACGCTTTATTTCTAATATAGTAAAATCCTAACTATAATAAAATAAATCGCATTGGATTTGCTCTGTAGAATGCAAAAAGATATAAATAAAAGTGTGTCCTGTGTCTCTATATAGCAGTTGTTTAACATGGATCTATCAAACTTGGTATAAATATACCTTGGAAGATGGGAATGTGTACCTCAGAGCAATTTTTTGAAAACTTCATTAAAATTAAGCAAAATTAAAAATTGAGCCCCCTTTCCCCACTTTTAGTGAAATTTCCCCACTTTTAGTGATAAATCTCGAAAACAATGAGCACAAAAAATGTTACTTCTTTAAAATATTATCCTTTTAATGATACCAATTTAGTAGTTGTCATCGAAATTTTTTTTTCTTATTTTAAGCAAATTTTTAAAAGCAATTTTTTTTACATAATTTAGACAGTAATTTTTCATTGTCACAATAAAATTCCAATCGTTTATAAATTCAGAATTTTTTAAGAGGCAGAGTCGGAGAAAAAAATAAAATTTTTAAAAATAATTTTAAAAATAAATTTTTTAAAAATATGCAGGCAACTTTTTGGGAGACCACTAAAACTCTTTTCGGGAGAATAGTTTGTTTCGTATTCAAATAATTTAATTTCAAAGTACTTTTTCTTTGTTATCTCATGTAACAGAACGTAATATTATAAGAATTTTTAAAAATTTATATTTAAAGCAATTTTTATTTAGAGCATTATTACAAATTTATAACTGAGTTATAAATTTGTAATAATGCATCAAGCTTAAAAAAAAATGACAAATTTGAATATGCGTTTTCATATAATATAAAAACAGAATAGAAAATAGCTATAAGGCTACGATTAAAGCGGACATTCTATGTTTTGAATAAGTTAAGTAACAGAATTCAGTTTAATTTTATTTACTGGCAATTTTCCAATGTCAAAATTTATGGAAAGTCGTAGGAAAGTTACTTCCTAAATATAATTTATGATTTTTTTTTATATTTAAAAATGAATCAATTCTTATTCCTAGGAATCTAAGGTGAGTTAAATTATTAGAGTTAAAAAAAGTATAACTAATTAATCCTTTTGAATTCTGGAAACAAATCGGCATTATGAATTCAAAAATCGTTTCAGATACTATTTTTACCTTTTACAGGAAAAGCATTTTTCTTTTTTGCTTTAAAACTCCGAATTTATTCATTTATTCTCAATACCTGTATTTCGAGTGTGGTATCATTACAAAGATATCAAAAACAAGGCAATATCGATGCATTTAAATTTTAGAGTTATATTCTTAATAGCAATCTCATCTCTAAATTATGTTTCAAGCTAATAATGTTGCAAAAATAAAATCCATACTTCAAGATTATTTGAAACCTTCTGGTCAATTTTTACTCTCAAAAATATGAAATAAATCATTCAGATTTCCCGAGTTCATTAACACATTATCTGCTGATATTACCTAGTGCACCATAAAAAGTAATCAAGAATTATATTTAGAAATTTTCTGATGATATCTGATTTAGAAATTGCTTAATTGATAATGAATGCATTAAAGGATAAAAAAATGCTCTCTTTCTTTTTTTTTATTTTCTATAAAGATATAAATGGAACTCGGTAAAACACACAGCCATTTGTATTCATGTAAAAAAAGTAAATTAAGCGGACTGTAGCTTCAACTAAAAGACAGATAAAAATTTCCTTAAAATATTAAAATAAGTCATGTATAAAGATCAAGCTACAAAATAATTTTGAAGAAATTGCTTCACTAAGTCGAAGCATCAAACATTTGTCTTATTAAAAATTATTTTCTATTTAAAAGTCTTTTTGCATGATTTTAGATTTAACTTTACATTGAAAAATATCGTTTGCAAAATGTTTCCATTTCCTTTCAGCATTTTTAAACTCGTTTATACTAGAAGAATATATATATATATATATTTGCATTTTTTATGAGCTACATCATTTTTCAATAAAAGAATAAACAATTTTTCTAAATTCAAATTTAAAATTTGCAATAATTTTTTTAATGAATAATATCCCTGATTTTATTAGAAATCAATAAGAACATTAGCTGAAATAATATCGATTTTCAGCAATAAGAATTCACGAAACGATCTCAAGATTTTCCCAAACGATTAGAAATATTAATAAAATTATTAATCGTTTGCTGAATATTTCTATCTTGTGAAAATCTATCTTGAAATGTTGGCATCTTATTTATGCATTTTTCTCCAGTAGAATAATAAAAATTAATTTCCCGTGGCAGCTTTTAAATAAGATTCCTAAAGTAAATCGATATTTTTGAAAAAAAAAAAACAAAAGCATCTGTAATTGAATCCATTCTTTAAAAATTAAAAGAATACGAATATGAAATTACAGAGAACTATCGCCAAAGGTTCGTATCATTTTTTTTCAAACGAATTATTTGTGAAAGATATGAATATTAAATAGCTTAATAGCTTTTTAAACATGCATTTCGATTATTTTTGAAATTTGTAGAATTTTCTGATAGTATTTTTATGAACATTAAATTTCATTAAATATTATTATTCTGCTAATAAGTTGATAAGATTTCTCATTATTTAAAATTCTCTGTAATATTTCCCAGAAATGTCTATATATTGTGGCGTGAAATGATAATGAAATGACCTCTTAGTATGTCTGAAACAAAACAATATTTGATTCATATCATTTTTAGATTCTTCAATTAGAAGTAATGATTAGATTGTTGTTCACTTTTTCGAAAATTTTTATCAAATAATAGAAAAGTTAATAAAGCAAAATAAATAAATAAAAGCAAAAAGTAATAATTAAAATATGTAAACATTAAAAAAATGACAATAAAGTTTTCAAGAGCTCCAAATGATAAATTTTTAATAAAAAACATCTGTCTTTTTTTAATTGTTAAACAAAAATTTTGAAATCTGATAGTCATATATTGCACAGAAAATATTATCAAATTTTTGGTACCCATTTAGCTTACAATAGCTTCAAATGAATATGTTTTTGTATTTATGTTAACTTATATTATGTACTTATGTATTAACTTATTGCAATTGAACTTACATTAGGTACTTATGCATTATGTGCATTTTGCTTATTTTTGTATTTATATTAGTATGTTTAATTTATATTAATTTTATTTTGAAGCTTGCGCATTATATTGAGCTAAATTTATAAAATTTATTTCACTTTTTAAATATGTTATGTTTGATTTAAAAATTCCAATTATATTACATTTATTTTGATTTTTCGAACATTTATTCATTATAGAAAATATTAAAATTCAGGATTTCGAAGATACACAAACGCATAGAATTCTTTCTTTATACTATGGACTCGATTAAATTAAAAAAAAAACTCTATTATATTGTACTTTCATTAAAAAAAAATGTGATTCAAAGTAAAGTTAAATTACTTTTCTATTGTTTAATATTAAGCAAAATATTTTCAGTAAACTATGGACCTTAAATAATCTGCATTTAAAATAGATTCTTTTTAAATTAATTTGTAAACATAAAGCATGCTTTAATACCTTAAACTGAAATAACATTTGAGGTGTTGTAAGTAGAAAACAATTCTTTTTACTTACTCATATACGAAGAATACAAACAGAAAGTATTGTAATCGTCAAAAAATTCGGACTCGAAATTTTGATTAATCTACGTTTCAATTCCCCCTGAGTCAAAAAAGACACTTTTGGAATCATATCTATGAACTGGGTAATACAAAAACTTTTAAGGCTGGACGGATGAAATTTAGTATATGAATTTAAAACTTGTATTTGTAAATTTTTTAAAATCAAATTTTGAACAAAATCCTTTGAAAGTAAGTCTGTCCGGCGTTTCGATAACAAGGGAACACGATTGCTGCAAAACATAAAGAGCTAGATAGAGAAATTTAAAATGTACATTTTTATCGAATTTGTCGATTGTACATCTGTATCGAATTTCGTCAAGTTTAATTATCTGGCGGTGTGTACTTTGTACACATATAAACGCGATAGTTGAAAAACGCCACAATGTTTAGGAAAATGAAATTTAGTTCAAGTTTCAGCATCTAAAGCGGAGATTCTTTTCAAATTTTGAATCAAATCAATTATAGGTTGACCGTTAGTTGGTGGCATGTAAATGCAGCAAATATAAAATGCAATGACTTATATAAGTGAAATTTGAAATTTAATCTTGTGACTACAATTGTAATTCTGTATTAAATATCGTTTTCAATTGGTTGGAAAAAAAGTGCTCAAAATACTTATTCTATTTTCTGGTACTTGTGTACTAATAGCATATCAACGATTAATAAACTGAAAATTGCCTAAAATCGCACACCAGATTCATGTCCAAGATCAATCTTACATCATTATTGTTCGCCAATATGATGCAGCTAATACATAAGCTCGGTTTTCTTTACTATACACCGAAGCACGCAAATCGCATAAGTGGAAAAATAAACGCCGAGTAGCTTTACCCAAGATCCATAAATTTATGCGGAAATAGGGTGATAAAACCTTTATTAAAGAATAAGCAAAAAAGTTTCTGGGAGACTACTTCTGCTAATTTCGTCTGAAAATAATTGATTAATAAATTAAATAATTGACTATCTTAAATGGTGAATGTTAATGAGCAAAGAACATGCATTAAATTTTTTTTCGCAATGAAATTTCTCTTACAAAAGAATTTGAAATGATGCAAAAAGCTTTTAAATATGACAGTTTATCGAAAATAACAATATTTGATTGGTATAAAAAGTTTGAAGATGATTGAAAATCCATCATAGAATCTGCTAGACCCACTTCAATCAAGTCATCTATCAAATTATTAATGATCTAGACATCGATTAGGTCAGAGAAGGGGTATTTAGAGATTGTCATTTGATATCAAGCAAAGTTATTGAGCGTTTTTATATTACATAGTTCCCGTCAAGGAATAAAAAAAACATCATTTAGGGGTATGATGCGTCGCTTCTCGAGTTGCTCCAAGAATTTTAAATTCATTAAAAAAGTTTTCAGGAACCCAGGAGCTGCTTTCATAAGACAATTCCTTCTAAAACGCATTATTAATGATGAGGGATTTTGGATTTTTGCTTTAATACAGAAACAGATCAACAATAATAGATAGCGCTTGAGAAATGAAACAAAATAGAAAAGATCACATCTAAGTCATTCGAAAATCAATATAATGATGATTGTTTTCTTTGATTGTCGTGGTATTTTGCATTATGAATTCTTACTAACTAGTCAAGATTAATCAAATATAATCATCATTTGAGCGTTTTGCGCCGTTTGTGAGAAGAAATTTACCAAAAAACGGCTTGAAATAATAATTAAAAAAGTCATGGATTTTGCACCACGCTAATGCGCCTTCTCAAAGTGCAATTACTATTCGCGGATTTTTAATCAAATATTGAAAAGATACAGCTCCACAAGGTACAATGTTCATCTAATATGGCAGCATGGGACTTTTTTTATTTCTACAATTTAAATAGCCTCTTCGTATCAATGTTTTGAATTCATTAATTTGATAAAATAAAATTGGCTACGAACTCTGAAGGGGTTCACAAAACTGATTATAAGAAATGTTTTGAAAAATGAAAAAAAAAAAAAAAATAAATAACGTTGGCAGAAATGCATTGCAATAAACTTTGATCAATACATTTATAATTTTTTATTTTACATCATCATTGTCCGAGTATTTTTAATCACAATAATATTTGCCTGCCTGCCATGGAAATATTCGGGAAGTCTTTGTCATAATGTTAAATTCTGAATTATATCTTAAAATTAGATCTATTCTAATAAAAAGGGAGAATTATATTAACTAATAAGTTATAATGTAAAAGAGGTTTACAAAATTTATATGTTTAGATGTTGACTAAATGTACGTGTCGAACAATTATCGTATTGATTAAGTAATTGTCTGTTGAGTTTAAAGTTATGCTTAAGTCACAATAGGAATAATGAAAAGGCTGAAAGGTATTATACTTCAATTTAATTTGCATATTATTTGCAATAGAAATTGATTTAAGACAATTTTTTAATGAATTAGCGAAAATAGAAGTTATACACCAGAGTTAATTGCGATTTAATACAGATTTGTTTTATCACGATTCAAAAACAATTGTCAAATAACTTGTTTCTCATTTCAAATTATATGAATGCTTAGATAATCTAATTTTTTAATTGATACGACCGAATCTCCAACAGCGCAACTTACTGTTTATAAAAGATAAAACAAAAATTTCAGATTCATTTCAAGATCTGTTTCACTTGTCTTTTAAAATTAAGAGAATTTTCTTCATCAAATCCAAGAGACAAACTCGTTGTCTCAAAAGGCAAAGATGTAGATTTAAAACACTTTACCTATATGTGCAATCTCATTCGTTCATTAATGCGTATAAATTAAGCACGCAGAGTCATTCGTCACTCTTTTTACCCGAAACTGGAATTCAGTATAAACGTTTATTCCAGTATAAACGTTTCCAGTATAAACGTTTATTTCTTTGATAGGTTTGAGCAAAATGTCTTTTCCAAAATTCACTTTTGTTGCATTTAGATATTTTTGAACCATTATTAATTTTTTTACATACTTTTACTTTCTCGTATATGTAGTATAGAAAAAGAGTAGTAGTCGTCAAAAAAAATCGAATTCGAGATTTTGACGACCAATTCTAGAATAGTCAATTTTTCGAAAAACGCCTTTTTAGAAAATGTCGGTCTGCCTGTAACAAAGAAAAAAAAACTGCTTTGGGTTAGACGTTTGAAATTTGGTATACGGTCTTTACACGAAATTTGCAGATTTCTATCAAATTTTGAGTAAAATCTGTTCTGAGGAAGTCCGTTTGTCCGACTTTTCGAATATAAATCAACACGATAATAAAAAAATGAAAATATCTAGATAAATAAAATTGGGTACGCAGATTAACATCTATAGTTTAGACACTTATCAAATTTTGTGCCAAATCGAACGAAGCATTAACCGTCTGTCGCTCCGTACTTTCAGAAACAGGTAAAAGCTATAATTCAAAGATGCAATGACTTAAATATATCACATTTGGAATGCAATTTTGTGACTACAAGAGTAGTTTTGTTTCAATCGGTTGGGAAAAACGTGTCTAAAACACTAATTCGATTTTCGGATATTATTAACCGCATGCCAGGAATTAATCGCCAAATAATTCGCCAAGGATGACACGATAGATTCAGTAAAAATGTTAAATTCAAGCCAAAAAATATGTCGTAACTATTGTACGCCAAGTATTCTCTATCATGACACGTTTTTTAGAGAGCAAGCGAGAAAGTTTTGGGAAGACCAATCTCGCTTGTTTGTATCTCTTTTTCTATATATTTTTGTTGGGAGAAACTTTGTTGCATTTTCGTATTAATGCGGATGATTAATCTTTATTCCGCATTTGAATCGTAGAGATCTGGAATAATAGATAGAGTTTCTTATTTAAACTTGTTTGTTACATAAGAAGATTGATCAGTTGATTTGAGATTAGATTTCAGGCCCATGTGTGGTTTTGAGTAGATAAATATTTTGGTCAATGAGTTGTTCTTTTTTTATCTCTTTTTTTTTTGTACAGGAATGATCATATAAATTTGCGGTTTGTGACAAAAAGATTAATAGTTTATTCACGTTCAATGTATCATCATTGTTCAAGAGAAAGTTCCTCTAAATATAAATCCACAACGGACAAATCAAATAAATTAATGTGAATACAAAAAATTAAATTAGTTTAAAGACGTGTAAAAAGTAATCAATAAACGTATCATGAATATTTATTATTATATTTTATAAACATAGAATAGTTTTTTTAATTATAATGCAGAATTATCGTCGAATTTTTTAACTACCTTGTAAATAAAGCATACAAAAATATGTTAATCGTCAAAAAATGTTCCAGATTTTGAGAAATCTCCACGTTTTATACTTCATCTGAATCTGAAAAGCATATTTTTGGAAATATGTCTGTTTCTCGCATTATCTGCCTGTATACAAGGAAAATTAGCTACTCAATATGAGTAGAAAGTTTAACGAAATTTGATATGTGGTCTTTAGATCAAATTTATAGATTTGTATATACTTTTGAAAGAAATCTATTCAGAAATTCTGTCTGTTAGAATAACTGCAAAACTACAACTGCAACATTAACGAGTTAAACTTGCAATTACAAAAATTAAGAGCCTCAAATATCTAGTTCCTTAATAGATTTAGAACAAAATCTATCAAGTTGCTGACCATCTATCAGTTCTGTACTTTTTCCCGCATGTAAACACATAATTCGAAACGCAAATTAAATAAATGAAATTTAGTATGTGATTTTGTTACTAAAATTGTAGTTCTGTGCTGAATTATGGATTCAATCAATTGCCAAAAAAGTGTCCAAATTCCATACTTGGTTTTCTTAAATATATTAATTGACATAAAAATTTTATGGGCATTTTTCTGAAAATAAAAATCTGTAACTCTCAGATATCATGGCCTTGCCCAACACCTACAATTTAATTCATGACAATTTAATTCTTTACACAGAGTATTCAAAAAAGTTTCAGAGAATCTATTTTCGTTTGTTTATTGAAAAGAAAACGGAAAACGAATCAAATAAATAATGTTTTCTTGAAAAAATTTTCAGAAATAATGCAAAGGATCCAAAAATTTTGAAAAAAAAAAAAAAGGAATGCTTTCCTTACCTTGAAATCATTTTGAAAATAAGCAAAGAATCTTATTAGATCAGATTTAAGTTTTTGTCGGATAAAGTTAAAGTAGATCTTCAGAATACGATTGAATATGAGATTTGGAATCCATTATGCTAAAAAGTGAAATGATGTAAAACGATGTTCTTTCATATGCTATCTCACCAACAACATTCCAACGATAAATAGAGAGGTTTTGAGAAGTTATAAATTAAAACTTTTCACTATATATTTTAATTTGCCAAATAATTTTCTTTCATAAAAATTGAACGATTTGTTTAAAATCCTCTAAAAGTACAGCACTCTTATGAAAGCAGCATGTATAACCTGTAACAAGGTTTTTGTGATATTATTTTTACTTATCCTGACAATAGAATGTGATCTCACAGTATCTGAAAAATATAATTGTGAATGCCATTTAATATCTTTCATTTTATTTCATGTTATGTTTTGATAAAATGCCTTTTTTCCTTCTATAAAATGTTCAATGAAAATTTCAAAATCCAAAATTAAACAGTTGTGAATGATCGAAAAAACATTTTTGCCATTATGGCTTCTCTGTGTGTTTGTGACAAAGATAACTCAGAAACTCTTTCAGCTAGACTGACGAAATTTGATACATAGTCTTTACACTAAATTTGTAGAATTCTATAATTTTTTGAGCAAAATCTATTTTGAGAAAGTCTGTCCGGTTGTTCGAACATAAGTTAACATGATAATTGCAAAAGGAAGAAAGCTAGATGGAAAAAATTCGGTACACATATTTAACATCTATACTGTAAATAATCAAACTATCAAATTTTGAGCCAAATACAGTAAATGTATTCAATGAATTGAGCTAGTTTTCTTAAATGAAAACAAAACTGAAATGATTACAGGAAAGAAAGATTCCCTACCTCGATGTTAAAAACAGAAAAAATTCTTTGAAACATAAAAAGCTTTCGTACTAATTAAGAGTTCATGCCAATGATTAGGATGCATACAATACAATGAGCTTCAAAATTGACTCGAAAAGTCCAGGAAAATAAAGTTTTTGAAAATTTGAATTGTAATTAAGATTCCTGCATCTTTTCTTAACTATAGAAAAAAAATCTACAAGTCCAAGATGGCAGAAGGCCTCTTTCTAGAATAGGCTATAGCAGAATTATAAGCTTGATGCCTTGAAGGAATTGGCTGTGAATCTGAGGTCATTTTTTTCTTTTTAATTTTGGCCAAGAATCGCTTGGTTTTATTGATGGCTACTTTGATGAGAGTTTCAACTGTTTATTTAAAATTTAATAACAAAGTCATGCACCAAAAGTTAAATTTATTCTAATGGTGGCGTGTGGTACTTTTATTAAAAATGTCCCTGGAATATTTATTAGAATTAACTTTGATTCTGTAGTCAATGAGCTTGAGATCTATAGGGAATAAATAGTTTTATAATATTTTGTTGAATAAAACATGGGTTGGAAGATGTAAATATGATTGAAGTATCATCATAAGAGATTACTAAATTGAAATGGCAGTTAAGTTGAGTTAAATTTGGAGAGTAAGGGGCAGAGACCTCTCCTCTTGGGCCGCATGTCAAGAAAAAGAAATAATAACTGCGATTCGAATTCAAAAATTACAAGAATCAAAATAAAAGTGAAAAAATTCGATGGGTTGAGGCGAAAATTCAAGTCGTACAAGTTTGGTAATTAAACTATTGTACCAAATTTTATCAAAGGCTTTATTCTGAAAATATGCACCCATGGTGGTTTTAGATTTCGCCAAAAGCTACCGTAAATCAGCTCTGTAGCTTGTAGCAACTGGTGAGTTGTACTTATGCTTCTCCTGAAATCGAATAGTTCTGGTATGATTATATTATCATCCATTGTTGATTTTGACGTTCAAAAAACGCAGATATGTATACCTTATTGGAGCTATTGAACAGTATGAGACTCGAACTACTCGTACTCGAAATGCTAAGTAGTGTGAGAAGAATAGTAATTTCTTGTTGAAGTAAGAACGGAATTTGTCTTTGGGAAAATTGTGGCTATTTCACAGTCCTTTGGGGAAAAAAAATTGCAGATTAAAAAGGTGATATGAAAGATTAACTAAAGGATCGGTTCCTAAAATACGATTTAAGAACAGATCCATGCCAGCAGATTTGTTAAAATTTTGTGGTATGAATGGGATTCAAAATTTTTGAACTTCGGTATCATTTGTGAGTATAAATTGATTTTACTGTAACTCATATGCCTTATGATAAACTAAACTAAGGAATTAATTCCTTTCTCTTGGTTAGTAGGTTTCGGATAAAAATTTTAAGGAATTGATTTGAACACTGATAGAAGATATTTACAACAATTAAGATATTCACATTGTTAAAGCTAGAATAAAAATAGAGTTATATTTTTACAATTAAATTAAAAGCGGCCTTCTTTTATTTTGATTCAACATAATAGATATGTAGTATGCAATTTAAATATTTCTTAATCCCTGGATTTTGCAATTAAAAACAACTTTGTGTTACTTGCCTTAAACGGTGATTGTTCTTTGTGTTTATTTTCGAATTTCAAAATACTCTACATCATATATAAAAAAGAAACGAAACAAAATTATTACTTATTAAAGTTCAATACAATTTCAATTGTTGGATGCTTTAATTTTTAAGAAATAATTTTTTCTTTTCCATAATTCTTGTTTGGTGACCTTTCTTTTATTCTTTGCCTATTCTAAAGGCTACTGGCTTTACTTGTTACATGATTTTGAACATGAATTTATATAATTGTTCAGTTATATTGAAAGTTTCCTTTCTTATCTAAAGGAATCGAACTTTTTATAGAATCAATGAGCAAAATCCCCTCGAAGATATTGCGCACATTAAGAAAAATATTTGGGATAAATCTAATGCTGAATGATTTTCTTACTTTTCAAATAAAGCAATTATTCTTAAGCATTCAGCATATTATAGGCCTATTTGTTCATGTCATATCCGTGAAAATACGCCAAGACATTTTTCAATATATTACAAAAGGGAAAAAAAAAGTCTTGAAATTACTACTCACTTTTAAAGCACACGCATGCACACATATTCACATACAAATTACATACATACACACACATACTCACTCACATACAAAGAGAGAGAGAGAGAATCGATGTAATCTAGTACTACATATCCACATGTGTTATTTCGAAAATTCTGTTTTGTTGATACAATTGTTCTTTGCATTACATATATACATATCGTTTTTTCTTTTTTTATAATTTCCCTTTTCCTTTATGTTCTCTGTTTTCAGTCTTGTCTTTTTAATAAAGATGGTAATAAGCTTGAATTGCAAATTTTTTTTCAGTCAACAACAACAGTTTTTTTTTTTTTGGCCCAGAATTTTCAATTTTAAATCAAAATTTACCTTTTAATTTTTTTAAATACTCTTAATTTCAAACAATTAATAAAAAATACAATTATAACTATTAAGACAACGTGAAACTTTAAAATTTTATTGATTTAATGAATTATAAAGAGGAGAATTAACTGTCCGCCTAAGATTTACAGCCCCTAACAATAACAATAAGTGAGAATAGAAAATTCAGTGCTGTTTTAAAGGTAAAAAAAGTAGGTAATGTTTTAAATATTTTCCATTTCTTTTATCTTCTGTTTTTTCCAGCTGCATAATTTGATGAATAAAAATATAAAATCGCTTTTTTAACTCGAAAAATTACTTTCATATTTTAGTTCAATTCGTAGTAGTATGTAGATACTATTACTATGTCACGTCACATCTTCGTTCCTAGCATTTAGATCACTCTTGATCAGTTTGCGGTGGATATAAATGAAAATAAGGTCTAAAGCGATAATTAAAAAAAAAAAAAAGTTCTTACAAGTAGAATCTGGAAGAAGAAATATTTAAAATTATTAGAACTAAAATTCAAAAGAATAGAATTGTTTTTAGTTCATACGATAAATTCAGCATCAAAATTATTCTTAACTATTATTTCACATCAGTTTCTTTTCTTTTCGTAGATTATCATCTAGCGATGTAGAAGAGCAAATATGGAGATTTTATTACAGAATTGATATGCAAGTATTAAGTACAAAATTTAGCCAGAGAAGGAAAATCCAAATACACATACAAATATAATATAGATTGGTTAAGCATATTTTCTAGAATAACATGATATGCAAAAATCAATAATAATTTTTCAATATTTAGTAAAAATAAATAAATAAAGAAAGAATTAAAGGAGAGTGTAAAACCTAAAATTCTTCTATATATAGGTTAACAAGGTTCAAGCAGCAGAAACAGGTTCTTATAAAGAAAGAAATTTAAAAATGCATAAATTCTTTAAAAGCTGTAAAAATTCTGCAGTAGAGAATTATAGTAGATAAGCTACGTGTATTTGTTTTTACACTATCAATGTTTTAAAATTAGTATACCGAAACTATAACTATAATAAAAAATGAGCATATTAAGGAAACTTGAATAAAATTGTGAGATTTTTTTTTCGATGAGATATAAACAAAGGCAGCAGCATCTGTGAAGGTTCAATGTTCTATTAGATTTATATCTAGATGATGATGATTAATTCAGGTTTCAGTGCTTAAGCAGAAGCTCATTGTACTGCCTGAACTATATAAAGACGTTGAATATTCTACTTGTATGGGAACTTCATGCCAGTTAAAATCAAAGGATTCAGAACTAGGCTACTTTATGAATACTTGAAGGAGTTTAGAAATAGGAAGGTATAATTAATGGATAGTGAGATAGGATCTATGTATAGTTGGACCTTCTTGATCGTAACCACAGTTGTTCGATTCGGCCAATCCAAATCCTTCGAAATAGCTTGAAAATGGGCCATCAACAATTGCGAACAGATTTTCGTTGTTGGATTATTGCTTATAAATCAGTTCTACCTTATGTAAGATAAATAAGTGAAGGCTAATTTTCCTTATTCCTATTCTTTCTGCTAGGATTCCGCAGACATAAGTTTTAAAATTTATTTTAGTAACTTAGTCGGGTTTTTTTTTCGTAGACGGTTTCAAATTCATTAAATCGTGATCTTTTTTGCTAATTGATAAGCCTTTTAGGGCTATGGGTACTAAGGATGTGACACTTATAAGATTTCTAAAGTAAGACTTTTAAATAATGCTAATTTTTGTTAGAATATGAAGTTTCAAATAGATCGGAAAAGAAATATTGAAGTGCATTAACAGCTAAAAACTTCAAAACTTTTGCTGTCCTCATAATTTAACTATCTAATATTATTCATTAACGAAAAATAATACAATTAACTCTATTATAATCTCTCTAAGACCGTTTTTCGCCGACTAATTTTAAGAATTAAAAAAAAACCTGTTTAACATGGCATTTTAGAATAGGATTTTAATTTAACATGGATAAAAAAATGAAATTTTCAAACAATAAGGTATGAGTTATTCGATTTACATGAGCTAACAATATCTTATTCGGAATTTGAAAATGTGTCGAATAACATGCTCTGAAAAATGGTGATGGATGGAAATAGAATTTCAAAAAACGTTATGCAACATTCTAATAAAATAAGCAAATGGAAATTTCAAGTAAATTATTGCAAAGAACAAACGTAGCAAGAAAATAATGATTTGGAGTATAATTAATTCGTAATTTTTCTTCTCTGAAAAGATAAATTTTTATCTATAAGTAGAATTCGATGCTTTACTTTTGTATTATATAAAATTTAATTATATAACAGTATTTAACACGCACACATGTACATACAATGTTTCAGTATAATACTTATAAACTTTATTTTATAAGTATTATACAGAAAAGTAAGCTTCTATTTGCTAAGTGCTATTTGATACATGACATTTTTAAGCAATTACATGTAAAATAAGCCTTCAGTATTTCTGAACCGAAGTACAGTTTACTGAAATTCAAGGACATTCTTTTAGTGTAGAATTTTTTGAACTTGTGGGTAGAAAAATTAACAACTATTAGTGTTTCTAATAACCGCATTGTAAGAAAAACACTTATTTGTTCAAAGATAAATGATGAATCGTAATTAGTCTAATGTGTTTTGACCCAAGTAATTGATTCAATTTCCTTGAAAGATGACCAAGAGTTTCGTGTTCTTAAGGTAAAGCTATTTGGCTTAGTAACTCATTCCATTTTTTTTTTTTTTTTTTTTTTTTTGTAAAAGCAAAAAGTAAAGCTAAAAGTGTTCATTTATATGAATACAACTCTTATTATTCAGAAAATGATGATTATATTCCTAATTTAAAAAAAAGTGCCGAGACAATAGATAAACGTAAATTTAATAGATATTAAGCCATTTTAGTAAAAGGGAAAAACACACCTGGAATTTTTTGTTATTGTAGGAAAAGCACTGATGATAAAAAATAAATTAATATTTAACTATTGGTTGCTTAAAGTTATTCATTTTTTTCCTCTTAATACATAAGTAAAAAATTGAATGAAGCAACACAAAACTATATTTGAAAAATCATTGAAAAAATATAATAAGAAACCAGTAACACAATGATTTAAAAGAAAGTATAGAAAAAATTTGATGGCATGATAATGCTTAGGCTTAATTTTGTATTAGGATATATTTTAAATGCGTTAATACGGTAATTTACGCAATATTTCTATAGTTTACAAAATAAAAGGTTTTACAACTTAATGATATGTTTTATACATTTTCTTAATTAGAAAATTGAATTTCACACATATACATAGCAAAAACTACTATATATATATATATATATACTTATAATAAAGCTCAATGTGTGTGTGTGTGTTGGCGCAATACAGGCCAGACCGTTTGACCTACAGCTACCAAATTTGGTACATGTATACCTTGGAGGTCGGGAATGTGCACCTGGGGTTCCTTTTTTCAAATTTTTAATTAGAATTTTAATTATTAATTAAAAACTAACTTTCCCGCCAAAAAATCTTCCATTTTCCCCACCGCCAACTTTTCCGCCAAAAAAATCTTCCATTTTCCCCAAATGAGTAAGGCTTCAGTTTTTTTTTCTCCCAACAGTAATGAGGCTAGGGTTAACATTTTTCGGCGGATTATTTCAAACGATTCTGTTTATTTTCTTAATGTAATTGATGCATTTAAAATTAAACATTGTTAATTAATCGATCTTTCAGATTCATTCTGAAGTACTTTTGAATTAAAATAAAACAGAATAAAGGAAATTAAAAATTTCTAATCCGTATAGCGTTACCCCAACTGGCGTAGAAAAAAATCACGTATTTGCGTTACGTAACTGGCGTTGAAAATTCACACATGCGCATTGTGTTCTGAATTCCGCATTGTGTTGACAAATATTTTCAACGGATGCAGACTGGATTTAAATTATTTTTAGGTTCGTTGTATGCTTTTGTAATTAAAATGTATTTATGTTAGTTATATATTTTTTGTATATGCTTATAGTTTTAAGTACATCGTTTTTTAAATAGTTTTTTTAAAACCTGTTTCAACCGTTTATTTTCTACGATTCGTTTTATTTTCTTAGTGTTTGATGCATTTAAAATAAAACATTGTTAATTAATCGATCTGCTCATAATGAATCCAAGAAAATTTTGTTGACAAATTCTTGAGATATTAAATAAATTAAAAAAGATATTCTTTAGTGCCCATAAAGTTTAAACGCTGAGTGACTCTATTTTCAGTAATCAGATTATAAAAAAAAAAATGCTTTGTTTCAGTAAAAAAATATTATTATATTAATTGAAGATTAATTCTTTCCACTTTAATTTAAAGCATAAATTCTACGGGTGCTAACAGAAAATTAGAGAGATACATATTACATTATGACTGAAGGCCTTTATAATATTATGAATGAATTATATGACAATCAAAATTTGAAGTTTTAAAATATTTTGATGAAGAAGCTATTAAAGTAGGAATTGCATAAAATATTTAATTATTAAAATTTTAACGAACATTAAGATTGGCGAACCGGCTGGTCGCCAAAGGCGGCTAGTATATAATAAGAACACCAAAACGATCCGCAATAGTGACAACAAATGAATTTTTTCTGAAGTTTTTTTCTAAACCAATTTCACTATTTTCTATTTTTTCAAAACTAATTATTTGAGTAAATAACAATAATTAAGTCAGATCGTGGCTCCTTTATTTAGTTCTTCTCCAGCAATTTCAAATTCTTAAAGAGCATAAATTATCTTATCTATGTGATAAATCATTTAACCTTAATTAATTATTAAAAGATTCTAATTAATAAATAAAATTATTTAAAGTAATGGAATTCCATTCCCATCGAAACGATACAATTAAGATGAAAAAGAAGGAACACTGTGCGTGGTTTTCCAATCAGGTTCATAAACAAGGAAAAAAAAAAGAAAAAGAAAGATAATTGTACTTTGAACGATGGCAATGAAAATCTTGTTATGTAAGAACTTTTGGAACGTCCTTAGCAATGGTGAGAATTCAAGGTTTGCAAGATTCATGCCAAGTGGTTCAAAGTCCGGAAACAAAAAGAAAAAAAAGAGTTTATTTAATATTTCTGAGGACTAGGTAATACATGAGAGAGCAACCGAAAATGTGCAAAGGATGGGAAAGTAAAAAAGTGTTTTATTAACTTCCAAAGAGTTATAAGTATTCCGATTCAAAATATTTTTATACCGACTAATGCCGAACATATCAGTTAATTTAAAAGAACTGCATTACTACTTCTATTCATTTTATCTTATGGAGAGAATGGAAATATCATTCCTTTTTTTTGGGGGGGGGGTGAATAGAAGCGACTTGTTTTTAACTAGCCTTATGAAAATAATAATTTAGATTGTAAAATCTAATCTTAATATAAGGAAACGATAGAGATACATGAGTGCTTCATAACTTTTTTTTAGTTCCTGTCAGTTTTTACAGCTAAATATGGAAACTCGTTCCTACTAATATCCATTGTAGGATGCCATTTTAAGTATCCTAACCTGCACGTTTTACGTAGCGTAAGAGCTTTGGCCTATGTATAGGAATTTATAAAAAAAATTCTCCGACCAAAATCAAGGCCTTTAAAACAGAAGATCTTTTTGAAAAGATATAGAACAGATGTCATATTAATGGTTTTGGAAATAAAGAGAATGAAGATACCGGACAGGATGAAAACGTCTTTGGCTGAAAGTACATAGTATTGATGATAAAGAAAATACTATTTAATGACTATCATACTGTTGCACTTTTGATGAAAACTTCTTTTATAAAGATATCAATTGATGCACCCTGCATCTGAATGCCCAGATTCACTTGTAAAAACTGAAAAATAATTAAAAAAATTTGAAAACGTAATTATGATATACCCATGTGCCTGCACCTTTATCTTTAATTAATATCAGATTTTAGGATTTTAATATTCAGGATCAGGTGATTATTAGTCCAGATAATTAAAAATCATGAGGATTTTATTAATCTCACAAGACCGAATTTGACATTCCTATTAATTCTTGAGATTTGATATTCTATTCAAATAGAGTAACGAAATTTTTATTTTAAATTAGTTGATATCCCCTGATTTCTCGGTATAAAAATAATTTTAAACATATTTTGAAAGTTAGTAATTTTTTTTTAAATTTTCACGTCTTTTCTTGATTTTTTTTGATCGTTGTGTTGTCTGACCTCACGTACCAGAAGCTAAATTCCTTTCTTCTTTATTTTCTTTCAGACTTTTAATGACTTGGTAGGAACATTGTAAATTTTAAATTCTCATCATTGTTACGACGACAATAGAATTTCCTACACACTGTTAAGAAAAAAATCCGAAACCTCCTCGTGAGCTGTTTAATAGGAAGTCCGATATACTTAGTAATGAATAGCGGCACTTTATTCTGCATGAAAACAATCTATAATCAGAAAATCAGTAATAAAAAGCTGCAACAACATAAAAAGCTCATATAGGATACACATGGGATCACCACTCTAAGGAGAGACTTCGCTCAATTACTTACGTTTTTTGAGTCTGTTGATTGACTCCTTCTTACGAGGTTTCATGGTCTCCGTGACAGAATATCGATTATTCTAGAATAAACGCCAGAATTCGGGTTCTTACTGAAACAGTCACCAGAATTCTGGAATATTCCAGACCCTTCATTTTTAGTGCTAAGTCGCCAAATTCGTCGTTAAGTTTGTCACCAAGGCAGAAGTTACTGATTCGATATCCATTCAGTAGCCATCAGCATACCTGAAAAAACTCTCTTCCTTCCAAAGAAATGAACATGGAAGTAATATTACAAATTCAAAACAATATCAAGGATTTCATTATAATCATTCAAGGTATTATTTTCTTCTTTTGATGTTTGTGTACTTGATTGGAAAAACATCACATGGTGTTCATTTCTTTTTCTCCTTAAGTCGGGAGAAATGGAATTCAGTATCAGGTTCCTTTAATAATTATTGAAAGTTTAATGAAACATGACACTGTTGCTAAACTGACGTCATTAGAAAGACAATTGTTGTTCTTTGGGGCTATATATAAGTTATTTTCTTGCGACAATCAAAGGTGATTTACAAAAAAAAAAAAAAAAAAAAAAAAAAAAATGCAGAAGTTGGGTTTCATTTATGTTATTTAATTAAATATTTTAATTTTATTACTTAATTATTTATAAAATAGAAAGCAACTTAACTGATTTAGAAATGAACTGCAGAATGACGTGTGTATTTTTCAAGTTCTTATTCCTCAGCTTTTAGAAGGAGGTCTAGTGACAGAGAAGCATACGCATGCATTTTTCTACTTTATATTGTAGTTTTTTTCTTGAATTATGAATACATAATGATATATATTTTTTTCATTAAAAAAGTTTGTACAGAATTCAATAATTTCGCATAACATGGATTTGTAAAATATGGAAAATTTGACTAATCTAATAACATATACTGGAGTTTCCTTCTGAATTTCATATTTCTAAATTAATTAATGATTAAATAATTTATTGCGCAGAAAACTAATTCCATTCTCATTGTCAATACATTTGGCATATCTAGAATTTAGTTAATATATAGTAGTTAGTTAAATATAGTTTCCTGTTTCATACTGTCCTATTTTGATACTTCAGAAGAAGTTATAAAGGCTGTGAGTGTCTCCTTATTTTGAATTGCGCTTAACATCAAGACGCGTTCTTCAAAATTCCACAACCCATTAGCATCAAATGAAAGTATTCGAATTATAAACGTTTTATTATATATTAGACGAGCATTTACTATGAACTTTTTGTGTAAAAGATTTCGAGCTTGCATCTTAATAATAAATACCAAATTCGATATTATGTGACAGTGTGTGACAGATAAAAAAGTGCTCTTAAGAAAAGTTCTCTTTTCTTAGAAATAAAAATTTGCAAATAAATCAAGCAGAAAAGGTAAGAAGTGCGAAAAACGCACTTAATTATCTTAATTTCACATTCTAAGATCATCAGTAAAGAACAACGATGTTAAAAAAAGCATTTATTTTATAACTAGCCTCTTTCAAGACTAATTTGTTCATCGGAAATATTGATTATATTTTATTTAAATAAAATTTATTGTGAATAATTTAACATTCAGGGTTCCTCTAACAAAGTTTTTTTTGAACATCAAACTGTGTTATTTTGGCAGTCTTGCACCTATTCTATTTATTGTGCACATGAATCTCATCAGTGGCGTAAATTAACAAGATTGCATAATTGCATGATAAATTTAACCATACTGTCTATTTAGTAACTAACTTCGCTTTGTTTTATGCATTACTGGTTCACTTTCTTATTTCTCATGTAAAATGCACTGTTGATTCCAATATCAAAATGATTAAAAATAGTTTACGACTTTATAGATGTCAAACGGACCGAAACGTGATGATAAGGAAATTCAAGAATAATAAATATATTCTTTCATCATATAAGATATATTGCATTGCATCTTAAAATATTCTCTTATTGTATTCCACAAAAAATTAGAGGAGATAAAATTAAGAAATAAAAATTTACCACAATAATCAAAATTAGGATATGAAAAAAAAGTAAATAAATAAAGGGAATTTTTATTCGTTAGTTTTCAACAATGTAAGAAAAATATACTATTTAAATTTTTGCAGAACAGAGGCAAATAGTTTAAAATTCACTGCAGCAATGGAAAATACTGTTGCAAATGACGGACAAAAATAATTTTTAGAAATTAATAAAACTAGGAAAAATAAATGCCCGCCAATATGACAGGCATCCTCAAAATATTGTTGTTACAGGCTACCATCAAAAGTTGCTTTGTTTCTATTGAATTAAAATAAAAAAAAATATGCACACACTTGCACATTCATTCTTGGCTAAGTATTTTGAATCAAATTTAGTAAATCTAGGTCCAAAGTAGACCGATCTGTCACACACACACGCACGCACACACACACGCACACACACACGCACACACACACACACACACACACGCACACACACACACACACACACACACACACACACACACACACACACACACGGAGAGAGAGAGAGAGTATACGCAATTCAGTTAAGTAATATAAGTTTTGTCATTTTTATAAAGCTATTCTGGTAATACAACTGCTCTTTGCACTAACTATATTCATATCATGTTTGCATTTTCAATAAATTTCCGTCCCTTTTCTTTTTCCGTTTTATTTTTTAGTCTTTTTTAATAAAAGTTTTAAGATGTCTAAAATACCTTTGTCGTTAAGAATTTATTCACCTAAAAGCAGGCGCAACTTCTTTCCGTATACCTCATCTCATACCCAGCAATATTAAAAAATGTTCTGTTTGATGAATTTACCGTTTAATATAAAAGATTAATAGAGAATCTTCACCTTAAAGGCACCGAAAAATAAATAAATAAAAAGAAGAGGAAAGGGAGGAAAAAAACTCGACAGAAGCTACCTTTTGCCTGTTCTATGACAGAGAGAGAAGAGGGTGTGGAGGGAAAAAGGTGATGGTGAACTAAAAAGAAAAATAAATATTTGATGGATTTGCATTTTTCGACTATTTTCTATCATTCAGGTGAGAGTGAGTGAGTGAAAGAGAGAGAGGAAGAGAGAGAAAGAAATCGCGCGTTTTTACATCCTTGCCCCTCTCATACCAACCTTCGTTCACAACAAGCCCAATCGATTGATCAAGGCTCCCCAGCAACCGTCTCTTAGCAACCGCCCGCTCCTTCATTTCCATTCCCGTTCGGAACCATCACAACCCTCATGAACCGACCAACTTGAAGGATTGCTAAGAATTCCTCTCGAAAGAGTGTCATGGAATTACTCCTTGTCATCATCTACCTGAGTGTCTCGGCGCTGGGACAGGAAGATAGCGACTATCCAGTGGTCACTACGAAGAGCGGCCGCATCCGTGGGAAAATCCTCAAGCTAACCAGCGGTAAAGAGGTGGCAGCTTTCTTAGGAATATTTTATGCCGAACCGCCCGTTGGAGAATTGAGGTTCAAGGTAAGGGGCCAATAAACTCGTTGAAAGTGCCTGGAAACATATTGTGCTTAGATTATCTCTAAATATTAAGAGGTGTAAATCGAGTAGATTAAAAAAAATTGAGCGTGAAATTAAATTTTCGATTTCTTTATATCAAAAGCAAACAATATAAAGTAACATCGAAAATGAAATATGATATGCTTAGCTCTCGGTTTTTAAAACTGCCCTGGAGTTGTCTATTCGTTTTTTCTTCAATATTATAATGCCAAGAGATTTGGAATCTTAACGTGAAAGGAATGACGCAAAACTGATTCAAACAGCATTGTAGGATGTAATTCATGAAAATGTTTTGTGCGCACTTTGATGATATAAATCATATTTCTTAGATATCATCGATTGCTTTGTGCAGAATTACTTATCATCATTTTTTTTATCCTATAATAATCTTTACACTTCATTTATTACCTGACTGTCATTTTGTTAACTATTAGCAAAACTTTCGAATGTAATTTTTGAAATTTATTATAGCTTATTTTTTTTTAATATTTCGTTACATTTATATATATATTATATAAATGCAACAAAATAATAATATAATTTATATTTATATACTAAACAGATGGCATTTTCCGATTCTGAAAATATGCATATATCTATGATTTCAAGGAATACTCAGATAATTATAACGTAATTTTAAAAATACCATAAATAGAATTAAGGTGTGCACGAATATAATGATCAAGGACTTAAGTCTTTAAAAAATAACAATTAAAATTTGATTTTTAAAATATAATTCAACAACTGCTTTAAATGAATTTTCGAATAAAAAACTATTCTGAATAATTCCTAATAAAAAAGAAATTATTTGATTTTGAATTACTAGTCAAGATGAAACTATAAACATCATTCAAGAAATTCTAATGCACTCTTTTGAATTGAAAATTGAAAGAATATAATATTTTGGCAAGATTATTACAATTTAAATATTTGTAAAAGCTACTTAAATGAATTTTAATTTATGATTGAATAAGTAAAAAAACTGAAATTTATTTTAATCCATTTTTTATTGCACAATTAACTTAATAAGTGAACTTTCATTTTAAAAGTGGAATACTGAAAAATTTAAGGAATAAATAAAAGAAATAACTTGCGGTTTGGATATATATATTTTTTTAATTTTAAGCATTACCCGTTTTGAAAGCAGGCCTTTAAAATTAATTCTGATGAAAAGTAAGATGTATTTACTTTGAGATTTGGATGATAAATAATATTCATATGAGAGATCAAATCACATCTCTTATTTAATTAAAATTACAAAAAATAGAATAATTACAAGTAAATAAATATGTAGTGAAGAAATTTAAATTTACGAAATAAAATCCTCTTGTGATTTCGCATTTCTCTCTATTAGAAAAAAACGGCATTCATAATTTATATACATTATATTAATTACAAAAATGACTTCTGTATTTTTCAAAAATAATTTATAATATTTGATAAAAATATAATTAGAAAACAAGTGCCTCTTATTAGGTGTTACATAGATAGTTCGGAAAAATGGATATTATAGAAGAAATGCATTACATATCCATAAATTCCTTCTCGTATTTCCTACTCGAATTTTAATATTTTTTTAACTTTTAAATTTTTACTACATTCTTTTGTTCCTGACTTATTCGAAATATATAACTTTTACAACTTTTTCTTCGCAAGGAAAAAAAATAATAATTAAGTATGCATTTCTTCTATCATAGATAATAAAAAAAGTAGATTTTTTTTCTTGCTCCCATAGAAACAACAGAACATGTGACAATAACAGTGAAATGAATGATGGTGACCTTGACATCAGGTTTCAGAAAATTAAAGCTTTTTTTTTTCCCGTAATAACTGATGCCGTTGAGCGCATACACTAAGGATTCATATATGTGTTATTAAAGTACATTTCTTTCGTGAAGGAAATATAAAGTAATTTTGGTAATGAGATATGCTGGTTTTTTTTTCGGTTGAATCCATTTCCAAGATAAATCATTCGACGCTTTTACCTAAATTGATGCGTTAAACTAGTGAATCGAATCAAAAAATATTTGATATACTTAAATTTTTAATTAATTCATGTTTGCAGTTCATTAAAAAGATAAGAATAAATTGGATGCTTTTAATTATTTTCTATTTTCGTATAATTTATGTTTTTCAAAATTTAATAAGTTTAATTAATTAAAAGTTAAATTGTTTCTTAAAAGCAGTTATATTTATTCATCATGAAAATTACTTCTAGATTCTTCCTAATCTCGAAAGTAAATTATATTTTATCAAAAAAATAAATAAATAAACCAATCATATAAAGGCTCTGTTCAATCAATTGAAAAATTCTAAATCAATGCAAAATATTTAATAAAAGTTAATTTTGAACACAATTGTTTTTATTAATCGTATATTCTACATAGTCATCAATCGATTATTCTCAGGCTCCTACATTTACTATTTATCCATTCACTGATATCTAATTAAAAATTAGTTTTGCATACAATTGTTTTTATTAGTCGTGAATTCTACGTAGCCATGAAAGGATTATTCACCCGATCCTTAACTGTTTGTCCATCATCACTATGCTTTCTGCATAGCATCGACAAACCGCGAAGCAGGATTATGTTTACTTTGATAAAGCAGTGCGAAATCTCCTGAGCTATTTATTTTCTTATTCATCTTATTAATCTTTTTGTTGTGTCTGTTCTGTGTTTTCATTTGGATTAAACATAGAATTGATACAATATTTGAACTGCAAAGATTTTTCACACTATTTCCAAACCAAATTATAACGTCAATGAATGACAACTTTAGCCTGTAGGTTCAAAAGTAAAGTAATTCTAGATAAGTATGATGCAAAATGCATATACGTATATGGTATAATGATAAAGGGTTAAGGATCATGGCTGCGTTAATATAGGGAATTGTCCGTCTCATCATGAAATTCATAACAAGAAAGTGAGTTATTTATATAATCATAAACTTCAATACTCATATGATCTCTAAATGAAGCAGTTTATGTAACAGCACGCCTTTTAAAATCTTTTGATCGCTTCTCATAGTTCATTAAAAAGAAAAATGAATGGTAATTTCTAGTACATTTGGAAAATTATTAATCACAACTCAAAAAACCTAATGTTGTGTTAATTAGAAAATATGAGAATTCTTCTTTTAAGGAAAAGTGGAAGGTAAATATTTTTCAGTCACATCCGAAAAGCTTATACTCATTTTCATAAAATGGCTATAAGTAATTGTGTGAATACAACGATATCATTTATGAAATTGATCCAAGATTGCAAGCTACTACTATTTATAGTATAATCTTATATTTCTATTTGTCTCCGCGACAAGAATTCTTTGTTGACAGTAGTCTTTATAATTACTACAAAACAATCATCAATTATATAATACTATAAACTTTTTACTATGGAATAATACTGTTCTTTTTTTTTGTCCAAAGGGATAGCGTAACTAATGTAGAAACAGTGATTTTATATTTAATTGTTATCAGAATGATGCAACGATGGGGAAAAAAACTCAGCATGTTCTTTCATCCCATGAATTCAAATCGATCATTACAGTTCAATGTCAAGTATGGTGTTACATAAAGACAAAATGTGTGCAACGCCAATTGAAAATATTGATATACTCAAAGTAAGAATCACAGATGTTGTATCTAGTGTGACAGCGAAAATTTCGGACAATATTTGGTGAAAATCGTAATAATGCTTTGATATACCCCGAGCTCCCGAGAGTATTCATTCTAAAATTTAGTGAAATAAGTGGTTTTATTAAAAACTTTATAAACATCTTTACTCGATCGAGAAATACATCGAAACAACCATATGCAGAATTATAGGTTTTTTTTGCAATTAATTTCGTAATCAGGTAAAGACTTAGGGACCTTCATGTATATTAAATGAATAGCGTTAGTTTCTTAAGAATACCTTAAAGTCACAAATGAAGTAAAATTCTTAATCTAGAATAATTTATTGTTTATTAGAAAGTAAAACCATCCCCCCCCCCAAAAAAAAAAAATTCTCGTATACTCTCTAATAAATTTGTCATAACAGAGAACGCTTTACAAGACATTGACGTACAATAGTTACGAAATATTTTTTGGCGCGAATTTAGCATTTTTACTTAATCTATTTCGTTGACTACTTACTGTGATCCTTGGCGAGTTATTTGGAGATTAATCCCGGGCATGAGGTTAAGAGTATCCAAAAATCGAATGTGTGTTTTAGATAATTTTTCACAGCCGATTGAAAAAAAAAAGTGATATAAAGCTAAACTTGTAGTTATAAAAATCCCATGCCAAGTTTAATATATTTAACTTATTGGTTTTTTTTCAGTTATAGCGTTTATCTGTTTCTGAAAGCACAGACCGACAGATAGTCAACTCTTAGTTGGATTTGGCTCGAAGTTTGACAAGAGTCGTTATTATAAATGTTAAATCTGTAAACCGAATATTATTTATCTAGCTATGTTCGTTTTGTAGTTATCGTGTGAACTTATATTCGAACAGCCGGACCGACAAACATCTTCAGAACAGATTTTACACAAAACTTGAAAGAAATCTGCAAATTTGATGTAACGACCATATACCAAATTTCAATGGTCTAGCTCAAATCGGTTTTAAGTTATATTTGTCACAGGCAGAGGCATGGACATTTTCCAAAAATGTATTTTTCGAAATTAGGGAGATCGTAAACGTGGAGATTCGTCGAAATCCCGAGTTCTAAAATTTATTTCCTGCAAATGGTTCAGTTGATGTAGTTACAGAAAATTGATGTCTTTTGTTGACGCTCAAATCAATCTTAAATCAATCAGAGATTTCAACAGAGAGTTGATGCCTTGAAAGTTATTTTATTCATACGAAGAGTTTTCAGTACAAATACAGTCAGCAGTTCCGATAAATTATTTTAGCATAAAAATAATTTAAATGTTCTTTGAAATCACCCTTTTTGCATAAACGTGTAGGATAATTTATTTAGATCAATATCATCGTTTGAAATAGAATTTGAGTAAATAAACACTGAATAATATACTTGCATTATAACATATCCTGGACTCGCTGGGAATATTCATGGGATTATGAGATACAACTGAGGCATCACAGTCAGCACTTATCAGATGAATTTATTGAGCATGAATTTAACATTAGTACTTTATTTCTTCATCATGTTTTTACTTATACAAATGCATTTAAAAAACGCTTCAGCATCAACTATGAAGTTTCGTCCAGTGTTGTTTTAAAATGGTTTATCTTGTACAGTTATCTGAAATAATTTACATTTGCAACAGATTGCTGATATCATCATTATTAATATTTCCTATTAACAAATATCTTTTTGTTTTCTCATTTTTTTGTGTGTTCTGTCATTAGAATAATGAATGAATGAAATAAGTTTCACATCGCTTTCAACATAATTTCCAACAACCAAACTTGTTACGAATAAGGATGCTATAAAAGAATCTGCTTAATATTTCATCTGATACAGTATCTTGGTGTAAAAATATGTATCCACAAACAATTTTTCTTTATCTATGCACATTTACAATATATGTTATATAACAGAAATTTATGTCTATAATCATTTTTTCGTTTAAACAGTTCGAGGCGGTCAAATTAATTTCCTTCCTTTATTTGAACACTTTTTTTTAGTAAAATGATATTTACATCTATCCTTTTATAAATTATCTCATGACAAAGCTGATTCAAAGATTACTAACTTTACGAAGCTATAGAAAGTGGTTTGGGAGGGCCATATAATATATTTTTTATAAAGGGATTTTTTTCTTCTTCTACAAGTTATTATGTTTTGCATAAGGGTGTTCAGTTAATGGACAGAGAAATTCAAATGGTTTTTAGTAGATATCAAGAGGAACGAAAATTGTGATGGAGCAATGTCGTAATCCATATTGAAAAAGGTGGGGCTCTCGAAACACGCATGCAGGTTTGACATCACACTGGATCGTAACGAATATAATAATAACAACAACAAAAAGATTATTTGATTAATTATTTCAAAAATCACAGGAAGACGCAGCTTCTGATCTCATTGCACAATCTATAAAGACATAAAAAGGATTTCTGGGTGTGCTCGGAGATACCAAGCAAGCTTTTTATATTTGCCGTATTGATGACAGTCCTCGCTATATTTTAACTGGATACATGCGTCGCATAAACGAGTGATTTTAAGACGATATAATGAGAAAAAGTCACACGAATTGAAATACGGTGAATGTGAAGACCGAGCAATGGATCCAAAGTGTATTGTCCACTTTCTAGAATATGTAAAATTGAGATGATTATGCCCCTCGCGGGGAAAATATACAAGGGCTCCATTACCAAAATTTGCATGGACCAACCACATGCAATGTTTTGCTGTACTGAGTCGGCCTTTTTTAAAAAAACATTTTTAAAAGGAAGTGTAGGTAGAAAAACAAGAGATATTAATTCCAAAAGTAAGTGCAGCCCAAAGAGTGAATCACCCAGGATCCCTGTTCACTCGTTAGAGCAAAATTTCAGTTAAAATTTCCACAGTATACTGGTATGAGGATTATCCATTTCTCACTTGTGTGCTGATAATGACTGAAAGTTTGCATGCGTTTTTCGCGATTTTCACCCCTTTGACAACCCTCTGAATTTTTCAATCAATTATTATATATTTAAATTAGCTTATCATTGTTATAAAAGTTAAAAAAAAAGAAAAAAAAAAGAAAGAAAGCTACGGCGACAATATGAAAAAAAGGGAGCTTTAATTTATGAGCAGGCATTAGAAATCCAGAAGATATTTTATGTAAGCTTAAATGTGAGATTTACAGCTCAACTCAATAGAGAACAGTAGTTTCGAGAAAATGAAATAAGCAAAATCAGTTTCCTTTCAAAAAGAATTTTATAGTTGGATGACATTTCAACAATAGAATTCATATACAGTAGACTTCCGAGTATCCTGCCTAATGTGGTCAAAAGACAGGTCGGATAACAAAAAAGCCGGATAGGTCGGAGTTTTATGAATTCATTTCTTGGACCGCCAATACCAGAATACATAGTTTTTATACAATAACTCACTGTTATAATATGTATTTTCTAACTTCTTATTGAGTACTAAGCCCTCCATTTATCTCAAGCTACGCAGAATGTGAACGCGGCCGTGACCCAGTGAATCATAGAAGCAGTTGCCGATAACTTGTCAAGTTATAATAGAAGCTTTATACTTATATACGTTTATACACTGCACTGCGTGTTTCAAGAGAAAAAGCAAGTTAAAGGATGTAAATTGCTCCCATTTTAACATAAATTCTGTAATCTTTACTGTGGTATACTTAAAAAAATATTTAGCATATCCCAAGAACAATTTATGTATACTGTACATACTGTGCTGTTATAATCAGGAACAGTGGTAGCAACTGAGGTCCCTCACGCACTGACGAAACAATGAACAAAGAGCAGAATGGTACTCTTTTCCTGTCACAACTTGTATTTTGCACAAGGAGGATCGTAGCAGACGTCAGCTTCTAATACTTTGGCAATGTTACTAATGAATGTTTTGCCTTCTTCATTTAATTATGATAAAGGAAAACTAGGCCGGATACTGCGAAAACCGGATACTCGGGCATGTACTGTAACTTGATTTGCCTCACAAAGCTTCAGTTTTCGAAGATACAAAATGCCCCTCGGAGACAAAATTCACAATTCTAAACTATAGTGAACTGACGTAATATAAACTACAACCCGTTGATTATTATTCGAATTTTGACAATTATTCGAATTTTCACAGCTCTATGGTAGAGATTTTAAGTTCGTTATAGATCAGCAGCAGGCATATCAACGAATGGGCAAGTATGCTTCTCAATGAAGACAAGATTTCACAATCTATATTGGGTTTTAAAGCTCAAAAGCCAATGAATGAATTCAAATGATGAAAATAAATATTATGCATTGAACACCATTTTCACTTACTGAGCCATTGACTTAGAGCATACTAGATTTATATGTACATTGATCAGCTCGCGTTGAATCAAGTCTTATCCAGAGCAACAAACTGTACTTTTATCCCACATTCATCAACATTTGTGAACCGAAATATAAAAAAATATTGTAAAAGACATCTGAAGTCATGGAAGAAATTTAATTTATTATTATCGAAGAAAGAAATATTCTCTATAGCATTTTTCTTATGATATTCTACGCAGATTCAGTTAGTACTATGTATTTTTATCATACCTTTTCTTATAAAACTTTATTTTAAAGCTACCTTTTAATTTATCTAGAAAATTTAAAATTCAACGCAGTTCGATTTTCTAAAAGATTTATTTTGAAAGAATTCAGTGATAAAGAAATATGCATGTTGAAATAAGAAAGGCAACGTAGTGGGTAATATCTTCCTCTCTCGAATTTTTATATAAAATTGCTTTTATGCAAACAAAACTTTTCAAACATTAAATTTGATTTTAACAAATTAAAGCAATTTGGAGAATCAAGTTATTGGGGTGTTTGATTGAGAAAAAGAAGTGTCGAGAACAGCTGGTAAAATGATTAAATAGAGCAACTCAACCAATTCTGCTAGAGAGCAGAACCAACATTTCTTCTTACGTGTTTCATTATTAAAATGCCCTTGTGCGTGATGGCAAGTTTAAGTTCTCTGTTGTTCTCAGTTTCTACATATTACAAAGCTTTTTCTAAGACATGAGATGTGATAATAAATACTTCAGGGATAGCAAGCATGAAGAAAATATTTTAATCTTTGAAGTATTAAAACTCGTTCAATGTTTGAAAAGAGAACACTGGCTTCCATTCATTCCCTAGAGCTATATTTATAAATATGAAGATAAAATCTTTTAAGGATGAATTGGATCATAAATTGAAAATGAAGAATAAGAATGTAATTCTGTTTAGTTCGTCGTTCTGAGGTATGAAGCTCATTTCGAGAAAAGCGACTATCGTGATGGCAGTATAATTTTGATTTATTTTCCTTTTCAGAATTATAAATAAAGTTTTATAATTTTGCTTGTATCTAAAAAAGTATTTTTGTCAAAAAATGTCAAATTTTTTTCTTCTTAAAAACGATTAGTTGAAAATATTAAATTTTCAGGGATACAGTTCATCAAAAAGTATAAGTATATTAAGTATTTAGCTACTACACTCATGTCCAAAATTAAGGCCACAAACATAAAATCTGCGAAAAATGAAAAACTATTCACTGTGTTGCCACGAAATTTGGCACAGAGGTACACTACAATGGCAGAAAGAACATAGACATATAACAACGTGGGAAAGATTTTAATTGGGGATTAAGAAACATTATATATCAAAAAGTGTTACATTATGAATCAGAGATAAAGCATTTATCTCGGGAAAATTCGTGTCTAATATGGAATGTGACCACGTGCACTGCTATACTGGCTTCACAACGAGCTTTCATACTGTTTATGAGGGTGTCAATAAATGCTTGGAGCAACAAAGCCCACTCTCCCAAAAGCGCGGCTTTTAACTCTTGGAGGATATTAGGAGGGGGGTTACGCTGTGCAATGGTTCTTCCGAGACCATCCCAAACATGTTCAATAGGATTGTCATCCGGAGTCCTCGAGGGCCAGTTTATACGTCGAATATCCTCTTCCTCAAGAAAATCATCAACGATCTGGGCTTTGCGTGGAAGCGCGTTTTCATCCATAAACATGAAGTCTGGGCCAAAAGCACCCGGAACAACCTCACATAGGCTTCAAGGATCTCATCCCTATAGCGATGTGCATTGACAGTACCCGCATCGAAGACGTGCAGTGGCGTACGTCTGCCCAACATTATGCCACCCCAGATAAGGATTTCTCTGCCACCAAATCTGTCGATTTCTTTTACGTAGGAGGGAGGATAGCGAGCTCCTCGCTCTCTCCAGATGAATATTCGATGAGTGTCACTCTGTGTGGTAAATCGCGACTCATCTCTGAAAAGAACACGCCCCTAATCTTGATGTGCCCAAGACTGATATGTTAGGCACCACAACAGCCGGGCTTTTCTATTGCATGTAGTCAAAGGGACGAACTCAACTGGTCGCCGGGCATAAAGAGCCCTTTCAGCTAGACGTCTGTATACGTTTTGTTTGGAAATTCTTATTCCAGACGCAAGAGCATGAGCAAGTTGAGTAGCCGTTGTCAGCCTATGCTGTCGTGCGCTTAATGCCAAATAGCGATCCTGTGCAGGCGTCTTTGCTCTGAGACGGCTTTGGCCAGCCTTCCTGGTTACAGTACCACTTGTTTAGAATTGATTCCACAACCTGGATACCACATTCGGTGCCACTTGTTACCATCGAACCACCTCCGCTTGAGACTGCCCAGCTTCAAGCCTACCAACGGTTCTCCATCTCAAGACATCGTCTAAACGATTATGAGAACTCATTCTCACTGGAAACAGGTTAAACTTTTTGTTTTAATGCAATATTCACAAAATTGCAGGCAAAAATCCCGAATGCCTAAACGGTCTAATTTCAGTAGTTCCCCCAAAACTAATGCTAAACAACATTTTTTCTCCCAAAAAACGGTTAATATCGTGTTAGCGGTCCTTCACAATATATAAAATACAATTTGTTTAAATTTTACTGGTAGCCATTTAGAATTACTTTGAAAAACATTTTTGTGACCTTAATTTTGGACATAGTGTAATTATTGGATATTTAATATATAAATTCCTATGACTTCACAAATCTATTTGCAATAATTTTTTTCATGCAGGAGGTCGTCTTTATCTTTAAATTTACACGAATTTTTTTTTTCAAATTTGTAACAGCTAGATTTTAATATAAATTAAAACTTATTATTAAAATTAATCTAAATACATATTTATTTTTGATAAAAACCATTGATATAAATTATGATCCGTTAAAATTTGAAACTCTTAATATTAACTTTGAAAAACATTTTTGTGACCTTAATTTTGGACATGAGTGTAATTATTGGATATTTAATATATAAATTCCTATGACTTCACAAATCTATTTGCAATAATTTTTTTCATGCAGGAGGTCGTCTTTATCTTTAAATTTACACGAATTTTTTTTTTCAAATTTGTAACAGCTAGATTTTAATATAAATTAAAACTTATTATTAAAATGAATCCAAATACATATTTATTTTTGATAAAAACCATTGATATAAATTATGATCCGTTAAAATTTGAAACTCTTAATATTAAACAAGGATTTCCATTTTTTTGAAATATTTTTTCACAAATAATTAACAATAATTCTTTATTAACTCGAAAATGCTTAATAAACAAAACAAAAGTTATGTATAACAAGCAAATTTTAAAGCAATATTTAATTTTTATATTAAAATTTGAATAGATATGGAATTTTTTTTATACCAATAAAAATAACCAAAGTTGAAACATAATTGCTCTAAATTCTGGCTTATTCTAACAAGTTGTTGCAACGATATACACACCAGGTTGATTAACACCACTTTCTGAGCTTTTTTTGTATTTTAATGTCAAAGCATTTGATATACTCTTTTTATATTGATAGTACGTTTTCTTAACTATAAGAATAATGACTAACATACTTAATGAAAAAATATTTGTTTCAGAAGCTAATTTATTTGAACTCCATACTTGTGGTGGTAGCTTCATAAGCCAGTTAACAACCACAGGATACGAGTGATCTCTTTTGTCTAGTGGCTACGTTACGTGGCCACGAACTCTAACGTTGCGAGTTCGGTTCTTGGTGATTAAACCACGACATGCTGTTACATAAAATCCACAACGCACACCATAGTCTGCATTGCATTTTAATTTATGCTGCAGTGCGTATGTATGCGTGCTGAAAAATACTCCGCAGATATGGTAAAATTTTTAATGTCATCTCATCAGAATTAGTAAGTGAAAGAACCTAGTCACTTGCATTCCAGCTGTCACAGATTTCAATTATTTATAGAAAAATTATTTTAGTTGCAATTGTTTTTAGAAAAAAGAGAAGTTATACCGTTATATTAAGATAGATGAAATAATTAATTATTTGAAAGCTAAAAATGATGAATCTGATAATTTTTCAGTACAGATCATTTTATAAATGTGACTATTATAAAATTTACGATCAAATTTACGTGATGAAATTCAAATACAGCTGATGAGTAAACTGAATAATCAATTTAAACAAATGTTGCTGAATAATCAATTTAAACAAATGTTGCTGAATAATCAATTTAAATAAATGTTGCTGAATAATCAATTTAAACAAATTATAATAATAATTGTTGTAAAATCTTAAAAATATACAATGGCGAATTTTTTTTATCAATTTAATAAAAAGATTCATTTAAAGTTTGAGTTTGACGTTACAACTTTTTTTATTTTCTCGTATATGTAGTATAGAGAAAGTATAGTAATCGTCAAAGAATTCGAACTCGAGGTTTTGACGAATCTTTAACCCCCCTGCCAAGTTCGAAAAACATATTTTTGAAAAATGTCCATCTATCTATCTATGACAAAGATAATTCAAAAAATATTTGTGGTATACAGTTTTTACACGAAATTTGAAGATTTCTATCAAATTTTAAGCAAAATTCGCACAGAGTAAGTTTGTCTGTCCGGTTGTTCGAATTTAAGGTAACACGATAACTTCAAAACAAAGCGAGCTAGATAGATAAAATTCAGTACACAGTTTTAACATCTATTTTAACATTTATACACATTTTAACATCTATATAATCTATCTCAACATTTGATGGATGTCTACATCCATCAAATTTTGAGTCAAAACCAATAAGGTATTGACCAACTTTCGGTCCGTACTTTCAGAAACATGTAAACGCGATAATTCAAAGGTGCAATGAATTAAACATATCAAATTTGGCATGAGATTTTTATGACTACAAGTGCAGCTTTGTATCATTTTTTTTCAATCGGTTGGGAAAAACGCGTTTAAAACACAAATTTGGATTTTGGATGTTATTAACCTCATACCAGGAATTAATCGCCAAAAAACTCGCCAACCATCAGATGACAGATTCTGTAAAAATGATAAATTAACGCCAAACGGGAATATTTCGTAACTATTGTACTCCAATGCAGTGCAAGGCGCTTAAGATAACACCTTTATTCGAGAATATGAGCGAAAGTTTTAAGGAGACTATTGATTCACTTGCGAAATTGATTACTACCTCCAATCACTCCGAAATTTTAATAATAAAATGGATTGCTTAAAAGATTTGCTGTTTTACAAATTTTATAAATCGTTAAATAAAAGCCAGAATTAATAAAAAAAACAAAATATATTTATTACCTGATCACTTTTCTGAAATTTCCTGTTTTATGGATTTTATCAATTTAGTTAGAGAACTACACGTAAAGTGACAACCAAAAGCTTGAACGGAGACTGGTTTTGGGTTCTAAGTACCAAAATCGATAATGAACTGAAGAAGTCTTGTCATTAGAAAACCATTGCAATAGGTAATCTTCCTATAGGAATTTACCTAAAAGTGTTTAAAAATAAGCATTTGCTGTTATTAAATTGATGATCAATTCCATATCATTGTATATTTTCAATGTCAATCATGTATAATTTTTTAAAAACGAAGTCCTTAATTTTACAAACCATAACCAAAAATAAATTCCCATCTTAATTAGTAAAAGAAAATTCAATATTACTCACTTTTTTGTTCACTCTTTCATGTGAAGAATATTCCAAAGGAAAGTAGTCAATATATTAAAATATTCTTTTTAAAAAACTTAAAAAAGACTGCAAGATAAAAGATTAAAAACATAATGATGAAATATTATTTCATATCAAATAATCCTGAATGGTTTATATGCATTATAAAATTTAGCAAAATAACTATAAGAATGACACATTCGGGCGAGAGGGAAAACATCAAACGATTATAAATCGCAGTTCTTTTTCAAAATAGTTCTAAAATGATGAACAAGCTAGAAAATCGTTTGCGCCTAAAAAATGAATTATTTTTCAGTTCGCTTTATTATTTCAGATAATTTACGTACAGTAATCTTAATCAGTAACTTGATAATCAAATAAAATATTTTAATCTATTTAATTTGTATTTTGTAAACAGTTTCTAAATATAAAATATGACTAAATTTAGCTAGCATTTATAATTAATCTGTCATTTGCTACTTGCTTTCGGATGAAAATTACCATGGTCATTTGATCGCCTTGAACGGTAAAAAGCATGCTCTATATAACATTTTACTATTGGTAACAATGCTAAATTGTTGTTACAGTACCATTATTGATGTGTGTAATTTTTTTCCGTAATACTAATGATATTTTCAAGCAGCTTGAACTCATTAATTTAATTTTTCTTTAAAAAGAAATTTTAATCTAGTTTCTTTCAACAGTATAATGACCTTATATTTTATTGATTCCTTTAATATAAAAATTCTTTTTTTAAACAACAACAACAACAAAAAAACTTTGCGATTGCATTAGAGATTGAAATGTAAACTTGAATAAAAAAGGGCATTAAAGATCTATTTTCTATATTTGCATATATCAGCTAAAATATTTTTTCGATATGTATTTCCTGCTAGTTTAAATCGAAATGTTTAAGATTTCATTAGAATGCAGAGCCATTTTTTTTAAAAAAAAAGAGTGTTATCCTTTAAAATTTGAAGATAGGGCAATTATGAATACAAAAGTATTTCACATAAATTTGAAACGAAAATTCTTACAATGAAAGTCATATATATTTTTTAATTTAACTTTTAATGTATATCATTTGATATACTTAGATTAAAATCCTTTCATGGATAATGTTTTTAACATACAAACTACTTTTGTATAAAATATGTTAATATGCAAAATTCTTTTTTAATTTTGATTAATATCAATTGAATCAGACGGTTTTTTAAAACAACAGATAGCTAATTTTCACCATAAGTTTTCTAATAATATTTTTTATATTAACACGGCAAAATTTGCTCGCACATACTGAAACAAGCGAAAGATTATCTTCATTTCCAACGATTGATTTAAATTTAGCTTTAAGTGTGGTAAAATCACCAACAACACTTTTAAAAGCAATAAAAGCACTCTGAAAAGACGTATTAAAAAAGAGAGAAATAAAACAAATAATTGTAGAATAGTTCAAAATCTTTGAAAAAAATGTTAATTTATAATTAATTGAAATTTATTAATTTTTGTTTTAAAAAGATGAAAATTCTATTTTTCATATTTTTCACGTCATTTAAAAAAATAAATGAGTAAAATTTGTTTGAATTCGATTTTGCTGTTTATAACCAGAGATGTGAAACACACACACACACACACACACACACACACACACACACACACACACACACACACACACACACACACACACACACACACACACACACACACAGTTCTAATGATTTTTATTTATATTAAGACTACAATAAGACTGTCAAAATGCAGTACTTTAATAATTTTTATTATTTATATATAGCTTCTTACGAATAAGATGTAAATTATTAGGTGAATATGAACAAGATAACAAGAATTTAATAATAATATCTACTGAATATTGGTAAGAATTTATGACTAAATGAAAGAGAAAAATTCATTTAATTTTCTATTTGTTATTCGGGCTAAATGAAATTATGAAAAGTTCTATAAAAAATGCAAGTGAAATATCAAATTTTTTAAATAAAGCCGAATGTAACTGGCAAAAATATAAAAAATGAAGATACATGAAAATTTTAAAATGTTTATAAAAATAATCTGTTTTGAAAACTTTAGTCTTCATTCTTTTTTTAATTTTCTGACAACGACGGTGCAGAAAATGTCGAATGATAGAAAATCTATAAAAGTTCTAGTGTTGGCTTGGTTATATAATAATAGTTAATATATCCTAATAAAAATAAATAGCCTTAATACGATTTCACATAGGTTTTATTTTAATGAGCTACATAAATTATAAGATTAAATAACCATTAACTGAATTTTCAATTAAACAAGCTGTCTTTTTTATCAAATAATTAAAAAAATAAAGAAAAGAGAGATAGATGTTGTGATATTATTTTATTTCATAAAATCATTATGTATTTCATTCACACGATTCATAATTCCATTATCTGTTTTATTATCTATATTACTTAATAATCTGTAGTCTAATTTCCATATGTCAATTTTGGTGTTCATTTAACATATGTATAATTAATGTGTTTTGAATATTTGAACTAGACACTAACACACTTAAAAACTAATCTTATTTAAAATGCTTTAATGTATAAAATATGTTTATCGTCTGCATCCACCTTTTTGTGCATGGCTCTTCCCTTTTATGATGTCAAAAGATCCATTGTTCATCACTTCTCTTCTAACTGGCAAAAGTTATGGGATCTGCAGATCTTAAATAAATTGCATTCTGTTAAAACGGACATTGCTTTGTGGCTTGTTCATCTTATACGCGAGATGGATGTTAAATTGACTCGTTTCGGTATAGGGTATACGCGCTTCACCTATAAACATCTCATATTTGGAGAAAATGCGCCTATGTGTAATAGTCGCAAAGTTTCTTTTACTCTTCATCATGTGTTAATTGAATGTCCTGTTTTTAATTCTTATCGTGCACGTTTTTTTACCTAGGCATCTTTAACATTACAAGACCTGGTGGGTGAAAAATGCCACCCAAATATTTTTAATTTTGTAAAAGCTATTAGTTTTTTCACTTGCATTTAGCATCTTTTTTCTCCTTTAGTGTTATAAAAGATTAAATGAATTACTTCTTTATTTTGTTTTCTTATGAATCATAGTTTCGATTCTATTTGTATTTGTTTCATCTTTTTTCATGTGTTTTTATCTTTATACCGCTGATCTTGTTTTTTAATAAATGAATGTTTTATAAACCTTTTTATAACTGTACCATTAAATTGGCGCAGCATGGCCAAGCATGGCTCTTGCGCCTGAAAACGAAACTCAATTAATCAGTCTGAATCATTTTATTAACTAAAATTAAAATATACATTGAACATAACGCTTTTTAAAAACAGCCAACAGTTTATTTTCTTCATAAAATATAAATATTTGTAATATTGTGAAAATTTTGTTCATAAATATTAAAGTTTCAGAAAGGTTTTAAAGAACATTTTGAGATAATTAATTAAATAGTTAATTTTTATAAATAAAAATCTTCATCTCCTAAATATATAATTGTTCCTGATACAAATTGTTAATCGTCTGTTTCCATAGTTTTCTTTCAGAATTCTGTTAATGTGCCCTGTCAATAGTTCTTTATACGTATTCTTGAATACGTATACGTAATTCATTTACACTCAAGAATTTTGCTATCGTCGTCTTCCTTTAAATTTCAAAGATGGATAGTTATTTTCAGTTCTTCTTATATTGGCATTTTAAAATAAATAAAAACAATGGCATAGATTACGCATTAAAATAAAAGAGAAATAAAAAAATAGCGATAGAGAGTAGATCCAAAAATCTTAACGTTGTCTAGTAAAGAAATACTTGTGTATTACTTAATTTCAAACTCGATTGTGTTAAAGCCTTTTAAAAATTAATAGTGAAGGAAAAATTGCTCAGAAAGGAGACTGATTTTATTGAAAAGACAAAAAGTTGAATTTTAGCTGAGTGTGAAAATATATGTAGATGATAATTTTCTTTGAAATTTATATGGGACAAATGAAAAATTTTGGTTAACATATAATTAATCGAATATTTATATATGTAATAATATTTTAAAAATTTAATTTAAAACTTAATTAATTTCCTAATTTTTAGCTCAATTTAGCCCATATTAACTTCATTCTAGAATATTATCTTATTTCCTGATCCCATTCCACTTTTTCTATCTAATTAATTCAACAGAAGCTTAATTGCCGAATCGGATAAAACCTCAACTTCCCACACTCCGAGTGAAGGGACAAAATACCATTGACTTAACAAATTCTTTTTTAAAAGATCCTTGTGTTTCCCGTGTCTCGTCGGCGCGTGTAGCGAAAATCCCTATCGAAATCTCATTGTATATAAGAACTATGGAGAAATATTTTTCTTATCAGTATCTCATGTTATATAAGACGAGGGATAATTTATCTCTCTTCCCCACTTCTGCTTTTGTGCTGTGATGTGGTGGACGTGCCTTGTCAGCGCTTATTTGTAAATAAATCATGCCTGCCTCCCGGGAGAGAGTAAAACGAATTTAAAAATTAAAAGTCTTTTCACTGTTTGTCATATCTGCATCCTGATTTTCAAAAAATAATGCTTATATATATCTGTAATGATATCTCCTAATCTTTATCCTGATTAATTTCCTAATTTTATCTTAAATTAGTTTAAGTTAATTTCATTCTAAAATGATCTCTTATTTCCTATTAAAAACTATGTGAAGAAGAGTTTTTTGGAGTTTTACTTTCAATTGGTATGTGCTTTGCTTTTACATTTTAATGATAGTTTTTGGTTTTATGATTAAGTAGTCTTTTTTAGTTTGATTTTATTCAATTTTGCTGTGGTTTTGCTTAGATTTAAAATAATTTTGAAATAATATTTTACTTGTTCTTGTGTAATTTATTGTCTTTAATTTTGTGATACTAATTTTTTCTCCAAAACTTCAATTTCTTGGGATTTTCGCTTCACGAGGAGTCAATATTTTTGGATGAAAGTCATATTCCTCATTGAAAAAATCCCTGGTTTGAATCCCTGACTGAGGGTAACCGTTGAGAAAGTCTTCAAGCAGGATTCATCTTGGCTTTCTTTTTGGTCTTTTTTTGCAATAATCTTAATATTTATTTCTAATTTCGTTTTATTTCGAAGATGCATTAAAATTATTTTTAAGAATAAAATAAGAAACGAAATTAGGCATACAGAATAAATACCAGCCTTGTCGGAGAGGCAGATCGTAAGAAAGCAGAACATAAACGTTTGTAAAGAAGAAATTTTGCAAATGAAATTTCATTTATTTCTTTATACGCTAGAGTTTTGAAATTTTCTATATTTTTGTATTTTCCGAACAACACAATAATTTAATATTTTCCGAAATTAATTCTCAATCAATCGATTAACAAATTTAAAAATTGATTCCATACTACTGATGTTGTATGATGCTGAATTTGAACACATTAATTCAAGTTCAATAAACAGTAAATATTTAAAATAAAAAAAATCTATTTAGTACAGCATTAATTGTGCCTTCTAAAGTGCTTTTAATAAAATTTGTTATTAATGTGTTTTTTTTATTGTGCACCGAAAAATTTATGCATCTGCTTTGTTTTTAATTTTCAGGCTCCTGTGCCGAAAGTGCCTTGGGATGACATTTACAATGCCACTTCCTTTGGGCCTCTCTGTGCGCAGAGCAAGAATAGATCTCACTGGGATATAGAGACAGAAGCCAGTGGCAAAAAAATACTCCGTAGACTGGGATTATGGGATTACATGCAAGGAGAAGACTGTCTGAACCTCAACGTTTATGTACCGGCAGAGGTGAGAGAAAACTAATTGTTTGATATCAGGAGTTAAAGATTTATTTAAATTCAGTAGAACAATTCATCAATAAATAGTGCACAAAACAAAATATCTTTGCACGTCGCGGCTTATAGTCTCATCGGTTTATAGAAGGAGTCTGATACTTGAATAAAAAATTTCAAAATTTGATACCAAAAAACAACAATATGAGAAAAAAAAAATCATAAAAAAACCAGATTGAAATCTATGATCGCAAATTTCAAGTTATCATGTGAGAACATTATTATTTTTTAAGCCATTATTTCCCTTAATTAATTTAAATCATTAACGAGTTTAAACCGCCCACGAGACTTCTCTCACGGTCTCGTGGCCGGTTCACGAGACTTCTCTTTATATATATATATCTCTCTCTATATATATAATGATATTTTTTTTTAACTTTCATTTTCAATTTCTCTAGCTGGCAAACAAAGTTTTGGAGCTCGACCGATTTTGACATGAAAAGAAAAACCATTGTTTTTCTAAATATCGACGCATGCGTAATCTGATAGTCTCGTGATTGTTTCAAACCAGTTTAAACTGGTTAATGACTTAAATTAATTAAGACAATTCGTAAGAATTCAAAGAATTTACAGTTTGGAAATCCAGTTGTAACTTTAGTAGGCAATAAATCGCCAAATCTGAAACCTTCTGCATTATTTTCAAATAACCTTATTTTAATTAGTTCAAAATATCCCTGAACCAACAATCTTTATCGATTAAACAAATAATATTTTAACTTGTTTGGTTTATTTTTAAAAAATCGTTGCGCGAGTTAGGCAATAACACTGTGATTTCCAAAGGAAATACTACAACAGCAGACGATAGATAATTCAAAAGCTATACAGTGAAAGCCGACTCCAAAATAAAAAAAAGGGATAAATCGCCGATTTGTTCAGGCACAATAGATAAGTTCTAAACAGTCAGGAGCTGATAAATTTACATGCTTGCAGTTGGAAGAATTTACTTAACGATGTAAAGTATTATATTTTATATTTTAGCCAATAAATATATTTCTGGAAAAAATTAAGAATAAATTTTTGTACAGTCTTTAGTTCTATTAATCATCTTTAATAATATGATGTTAATATTCTAATCTATATACTTATAATAAAGCTCAATGTGTGTGTGTGTGTGTGTTGGCGCTCTACAGGCCAGACCGTTTGACATACAGCTACCAAATTTGGTACATGTATACCTTAGAGGTCGGGAATGTGCACCTGGGGTCCCTTTTTTCGAATTTTTAATTAGAATTTTAATTATTAATTAAAAACTAACTTTCCCGCCAAAAAAATCTTCCATTTTCCCCACCGCCAACTTTTCCGCCAAAAAAATCCCAGCGCCAAACGAGAAAGGCTTCAGTTTTTTTTTTCTCCCAACAGGAATGAGGCTAGGGTTAAAATTTTTCGGCGGATTATTTCAATCGGTTCTGTTTATTTTCGCAATGTTTGATGCCTTTAAAATTAAACATTGTTAATGAATCAATCTTTAAGATTTATTCTGAAGTACTTTTGAATTAAAATAAAACAGAATAAAGGAAATTAAAAATTTCTAATCCGCATAGGGTTACCCCAACTGGCGTAGAAAAAATCACGTACTTCCGTTACGTAACCGGCGAAGAAAATTCACGCATGCGCATTCTGTTCTGATTGTTACCATGACAACGTTATCAATGGACGATTTAAATTATTTTTGGGTTAGTTGCATGCTTTTGTAAGTAAATTGTATTTATGTTAGTTATATATTTTTTGTATATGCTTATAGTTTTAAGTACATCGTTTTTTAAGTAGTTTTTTTAAACCTGTTTTCGACCGTTTATTTTAAACGATTCGTTTTATTTTCTTAGTGTTTGACCCATTTAAATTTAAACATTGTTAATGAATCGATCTGCTCATAATGAATCTAAGAAAATTTTGTTGACCAACTCTTGAGATATTACATAAATTAAAACAGATATTCTTTAGTGCCCATAAAGTTTAAACGCTGAGTGACTCTATTTTCAGTAATCAGATGATAAAAAAATGCTTTGTTTCAGTAAAAAATATTATTATATTAATTGAAGATAAATTCTTTCCACTTTAATTTAAAGCATAAATTCTACGGGTGCTAACAGAAAATGAGAGAGATACATATTACGTTATGACTGAAGGCCTTTATAATATTATGAATGAATTATATGATAATCAAAATTTGAAGTTTTAAAATATTTTGATGAAGAAGCTATTAAAGTAGAAATTGCATAAAATATTTAATTATTAAAATTTTAACGAACATTAAGATTGGCGAACCGGCTGGTCGCCAAAGGCGGCTAGTATTTGAAATAAAAGAGATCTTCCCTTTTGTGTTTATTACTAACCAAGCATGAACAGGTTGGTTAGTAATAAACGCAAAGCTTGGACAGGTTGAATCAGGTATGAACAAGACTATCTTAGACCATATGAATATTCACCTCCAGGAAGATCCACCAATCAAAACAAAGCAATCACTAACCGTCCTAAATTACTGAAATTAAAAGCTTCATTTCTTCGTCAGTTTTAAGCATAGAACTTTTCGAAAATATTAATGGCATTTTTTTCAAAAAAAAAAAAAAAAAAAAAAAAAAACCTTTTAATATTTAAGAATATTTTACTAAAAAGGATTAGTAAAACTAATGGACTTTAAATGAATTCCTATTTGATAATTCTTTTAGAGGGGCTTTTATTGATTTAGCAGTATCAGATATAATTATTTGCGTCATTTTAGGAATTTTTTGATCAAGTAATATACGCCTATCTTTTGAAGTCTAAAAATAAGGTATTAGACAGAGTGGGCACTTTGAATGTAAGCGTATATATCAGCCATCTTTACACAGGAAAAATTAAAATAAAAGGAACTTACATATCAACTTTTAACAGTTGATAAAGTGCATCTTTCAATTGTAGAAAGTTTTTTTTATGCTAAAATTTTTTATTTTATTTTATTTCCTTTTAGAAACATTATTAAATTTAAGAGCTAACACTTATATGAAAGAATCAGACTTTGATATCAATTAAGAATAATTTTATGATCCATGATTTCAGGCAAACGAAGTTTAATTGTATTTTAATAAACATTTATAAAAATAAAATAAAAATAAAAGATACAGATAAAATTATTTATATTGTTACTGATTGATAATGGAAAGGCATGTTTATGTACTTAGCACGTCGATATTTCTTTGATGGATTGTATATAAAATAGATTGTTTGAAAAAACGGTTGCAATTCTTTAAAATTTAAACGGTACTGTTCAACGTTTAAGAAAGAATCAATAATGTCGCAAAATGGTAGTGATATGATTAAATTTATGTATTATTGTATCGCATTGTTGAATTTACTCGTATATTGCATACTTTTATATGCCACTCTACATTCCCACCCAAGAATTCCAAAAGGAAGTTGAAGTATGAAAACTAAATAATCAAAAAAAAAAAAAAATAATAATAATAATAACGATATTGGATAATATCCACATTTCAAGGGCGCTTTTCTGCTCAAAACAATATACTTTTCTGAAGATATCTGCCATTAGTTGATTCAAAAACAGTAGCCATTTGATCAATAATTGCATTGTTTCATCTCATCAGTTCCATCGATTACATACAAATTAATCTACGGTTGGATTTACACTGAAACCTCGCTTTGTATAATGTGAAAACTGGCGGTAATTTTAATGAGTACAAGGATTAAAACTGAACCAAAACTTTTGAATTTTATTCAAAATTTCCTTTGGGAATTTTTTATTTGATGCTATTGATTATTGATTATCTTTGATTTATTGCCTCTTCATAGCCCAGAGTCCGACTGAGCAAACGCGCTTTTCACTAGAATAAGATAACGGTAACTCACTTATCTTTGAATAGTAAAACTTTTAGAAATCGTACTGAAGTTGAGACGCAGATGGAGATAAAGCTAAATAGCTGTTTTGTGGGTTGATGTGTTTCAAAAATTGTAGCTTTCGATGCTATTAACTCTTCAAATCGAGGATTTTTTTGCGAATATTTTCAAAATGAGCTATCCATTCCGTCAAAGTAACATATATGGATTACGGCTTCTTTCAGTGTAAAAGAGAGCAAGACTTCTCAATACTCAGAAATATCATTCATAGATCCAGAGTTTTAATATCAAGCCATTCGCTATGGCCTGATATGTCCAACCGGAGACTTACATTCGCATCTTCTGCGTTGTTTATAAAAATTGTCAAACCTGTAAGCACTTTTAATCTGAAAAATATTCTATGCTTTACTGACTTAAGTTTAATAAAAACATTTCTTAACAATTATTAACAACAGTTAACTGCGCCGGTAACCTGATATGCAAACCAGCAACGTTTGATTCTTTTTAGTCTCGCTGCAGGCTTAAAAAGATTCCTTTTACAACTGTCTTTTCCTTAATGATTCTGCTAGATAAAAGAGAGTTTTTTTTAATCCTTATAAATGATTTTTATAACCTCTTAAGATAGTTCACTGAATGCACAAAACGCAAATCATTTTATTTTAAGATGGCGGTAAGGTACTAATGATTAACAAAGCCAAAAATGACGCGAAATACTTCTAAGAGTAGAGCAAGAGATATATATTTTTTCTTTTATGTTAGTTTTCTTAGAATATGTCTATGCAATATTTTATGGATTTATTTTCATTTGTTCATTTCAGGCCTTGCCAAACAAAAGCGTCAACTCAAAGCCTCTATCAGTTATGTTTTTCATACATGGTGGATCCTATAAGACCAATGGTGGACGATTCTATCCTGGAGAATGGCTAGCAGCTGCTGGACAAGTTATCGTTATTACTATTAATTACAGACTAGGAGTTTTGGGTATGTAAAATATTATTTTCTTTTAGGCTGTTATATTTTCTCCTAAATATATTTAGTAGGGATAATTTTCTAAATTTGGATACCAGTTTCTGCCTTTTTTTTTTTTTTTTTTTTTTAATTCTGTAATGCCAAATCAACATTAAAGCATGAGAATTTTCGTCTCAAAGCTTTCATTAAATTTATGATATTTAATTGAACTCTGAAATTGTGGAATAGATGATGGCTAATTGATTTTACCAAAAGCATAAGCTTTTATATGTATGGTCCTTACATTCAAATAAGATAAGAGTTCGGTTGTTGAAATAAAGAAATTATACAATTACTAAATCTTTTTCGTAATTTGATAATTTCCATAATAACATTTCAAGTTTTTGAGGCAAATCAAGAAATCAAAACAAGTTATATGCGATTAGAATAATTTCAACCTATAAAATACTTTTTTAATAATAGCATGAACATCTAGGTAAAAGGTTTTGATCTTTCAGCTGGAAAAATTTTTTTTCTTGAACAAATAAATATTACTTCATTTTAATTTTAATTTGGTCTAAAAATTTTCTTGATAAACTGATAAGAAAATTATTCTCTGTATGAATATCAATTTTAACTCTATATTCCATAACGTAATTTGTCTATTTGTCTGTCGAAATAATGTAAATCGTTATAAATATAGTAAGGAATGCGGGACAAGTATTTAAAAAACCAATTTCGAATCTTAATTTTTTAATAAAATTTTTCTCTCAGCTTTTTTTTGCGTTTTTATTAAATAAATTTAAAAAAATTATTTTTAATTTCTAAGTTAAAAAGTAAAATTTCTGTTTTTAATTACTCTCTACTGTATAATTTATAAAAAATATCATTCATTATTATGGATATTATGAGATCTTGTAATCAATTTTTTTTCGCTGTCAGAAAGTGGAATGGAATCAAAATTTAATTGATTGATTCATTTGGTTTTCCTTAAATTCTTGACAGCATTAAAATATTATATTATCATCAAGAATACATGGGCAAGTAAAATTTCCTCAGGAATGAAAAATTGATAACAAATTTTCATCTTACTGTTTTTTTTTTTTGCCAAATATGAAAATTGTCAAGTTAAATAAAAAAAAAGAAATAAAATTATTAATTAAGTATTAAACTGCACAAAATATGTGTATAAATGTGTAAGTGGTGCAAATACAGCACTGCTCAGTAAAGGATTGAAAATTAAAACATTTCTAAGATTACATCATATAAGTCCTTCTGAACCTGTTCAATCATGCAGTCAAATATTATGAAAGCAACCGAAAGTTATGGTTTCAACGGCATGAAAATGTTCATTAATGTAATTTTGTAACATCTTGATACTACTTTTGATTATTTATTTAATAATATCCTTTTGTAATTGTCTTGTTTCAGAATTGTTCTTGTTCAGAAGAAATAATTGTCTTATTTCAATTTATTAGGTTTTTTGAGTACTGAAGATGACACTGCAAAAGGAAACTATGGACTTTTAGACCAAATATTAGCTTTGAAATGGGTCAAAGACAACATTGCTGCTTTTGGAGGCAACTCCTCTGATGTCACGATTTTTGGAAATAGTGCTGGAGGTGCATGTGTTGGACTACATCTAATCTCTCCAATGTCCAGAGGTAATTACTTTTAGACATTTGTATTTAACTTGACTTTTTTTCATGTTTGTATATATAGAAATTCTTAATCGATTTTTTATTCTCTTTCTATATGCAATAATTTTGAAATTTAATGAAAATAATTTTGAAATGTAAGTAAAAATGATGTAACTTTTTAGTATACTAATAAAAGAACATACGAAAACTACTTTTAATAAATCATTTCATGAGCAAGGTGGACATCATTTCAAATTTTATAGATGGCTCAGGGAAACACAAACAAATTATTTCTGCAATAATGCATGAGGGCGTAAGTGCAAAGAAATGTAGTTATATTTCAGTGCCTGTTAATTAATAAATTATAATGTAATTAAGAAAATCGTCATAGATAAAAGCTAAACATTTGTAATTTAGTAGAGCATTTATTGATTAAAGTTACATAAAATATAATTATTACTTCATTTAGACCATTTAAACACATGCATTTCTATCAATAAATGTTTACAAACTATCCGTTGTGCCCGGAATCGAAAGGATATATATTAAACCATGTTTACCTTAAATAAAGCTGATTTATGGAATTAATAAAGTAGATATTGTAAAATTTCGCAGAAAACTTTGCTTTGGATTTATTTTTTTTAGAAATTATTATATTTATTAATTATTTCATTTTATACAGACACTAGTTGAAAATTACACTTTTCTAGGTTTGTATTAATATTTAACTTAATACTTTAATTTGAGCTTTTGTCAATATGATAGCAACTCGTTGAAAAAAGTTAATTTTTTCCCATGCACGCGTAACGTGCTCATGCAGGTTATATTTTATTTTCATTTTGAGAGAAATAAATTGTTCAAAAATATGGATAAAATATTTTTAAAAAAATCTTTAAAAAAGAAATTTAATTTACAGGATAAAGCATTGGTATCATTAAAAAAGATAATTTTTGGGCTTTAATTTGATGTACAAAGCAATTTTGTGCTGTAATATTTTTGGAAAGTATTGCGGAAAAGAGCCAAAATTTAGCTTAATTTTTAATTATTTAAAATTCTTTTTAAAAATTCATTAAAAAAATCTCTCTAAGGTGCACATTTCCGATCTCCAAAGGTATATATGTGCCAAATTTGGTAGCTGTAGGTTAAACAGTCTGGATTATAGAGCATCAACACAAAAGACCACACAGACACACACACGCTTGCGCACACACACATACAGCTTTATTATAAACTAGCCGCCTAACCGCGACCAGCCGGTTCGCCAGTCTTAATGTTCGTTAAAATTTTAATAATTAAATATTTTATGCAATTCCTACTTTAACAGCTTCTTCATCAAAATATTTTAAAACTTCAAATTTTGATTGTCATATAATTCACTTATAATACAGGGTGTTTATAAAGTCCCGGACCCATTTTGATGCTTAATAACTCGTAAAATAATAAAGATATAAACAAACTTATGGCATTTATTGATGGAATAACTCATATATTTTCCTTTTCAGGTTTGAATATTTTTACTTTTGTAAATATCGTCTGCACGTGTGATTATTTTCAGATAATTTCATTTTCCAGTCTAAATATCTGTACTTTCCTAAATATTGTCTGCTTATTAATTGCATTTTTCTCTCTTTTGTTTTTGGCAACTATTGCAATGTTATGTTTACTTTTGATGTGTTTGTTCTATGTAGTACTTTTGTATGTGATGTTTTATTCGAGTGGATATTAAGGAGAATGCGTACACCACAAGAGAAAGGACAGATTTTATGGTGGTTCATAGAAATGAAATCGATAGTGCAAGCACAGAGAAATTTCAAAAGAATTTACCAAAAAGATCCTCCATCCAAAAACAGCATCTTGCGGTGGAAAAAGAATTTTCTAGAAATTAGAAGTATCGAAGATAAGAAACGTTCCAGACGTCCTTGCACAAGTGATTTTGATGTTGAGCGTGTCAGAGAGACATTTTTACACAATCCTAGAATATCTGTGAGATCAGCGGCAACAGAATTGGATATGCCAATTTCGACGGTGTACTAGGTTATTAAGAAAAAATTAAGACTGCATGCATACAAAGTTCAAATTGTTCAAGTTTTGGAACCGAACGATAGGCCTAGGAGGATGGCCTTTGCAACAGATATGCTAAGGAGGATAGAAGATGCTGCTGATTTTCTGAAGAGCATAATGTTCTCCGATGAAGCATCCTTTCATGTTTCTGGCATTGTTAATCGCCATAATGTGCGCAAATGGCTCTGTGGATGCCGACATGCTTGTCGCTACCTGGCGTGAAATTGACTATCGACTTGATATTCTCCGTGCGAAGAAGGGGGCACAGGTGGAAGTTCATTGACAAGGGTCATGAAACTTTTTGAGTCTATTTAACCATTTATGTTATTAATTTTAATCTATCTTTATTATTTTATGAGTTATTAAACATCAAAATGGGTCCGGGACTTTATAAACACCCTGTATTATAAAGGCTTTCAGTCATAACGTAATATGTATCTCTCTTATTTTCTGTTAGCTCCGGTAGAATTTATGCCTTGAATTAAAGTGAAAAGGATTAATTTGCAATTAATATAATAATACTTTTTACTGAAACAAAGCATTTTTTTATAATATGATTACTGAAAACAGAATCACTGAGCGTTTAAACTTTATGGGCACTAAAGAATATCTTTCTTAATTTTTGTAATATTTCAAGAATTTGTCAACAAAATTTTCTCAGATTCATCATGACCAGATCGATTCATTAACAATGTTCAATTTTAAATGCACCAAACACTAAGAAAATAAAACGAATCGTTTAAAATAATCGGTCGAAAACAGGTTAAAAAAAACTACTTAAAAAACGATGTACTTAAAACTATAAGAATGTACAAAAAATATATAACTAACATAAATACAATTCAATTACAAAAGCATACAACTAACCTAAAAATAATTTAAATAGAATCCGCATCCGTTGATAATAATTGTCAACAATCAGAACACAATGCGCATGCGTGAATTTTCAACGGCACGGTAACGCAAATGCGTGAATTTTTCGTCGCCAGTTGGAGTAATGCTATGCGGATTAGAAATTTTTAATTTCCTTTATTCTGTGTTATTTTAATTCAAAAGTACTTCAGAATGAATCTGAAAGATCGATTAATTAACAATGTTTAATTTTAAGTGCATAAAACATTAAGAAAATAAACAGAATCGTTTGAAATAATCGACCGAAAAATGTTAACCCTAGCCTCCTTTGAGTGGAAAAAAAAATACTGAAGCTTTACTCATTTGGAGTTGGGGAAAATAAAAAGGTTTTTGGCGAGAAAGTTAGCTTTTAATTAATAATTAAAATTCTAATTAAAAATTCACAAAAAAGTGACCCCAGGTGCACATTCCCGACCTCCAAGGTATGCAGGTATCAAATTTGGTAGCTGTAGGTCAAATGGTCTTTTCTGTAGAGCACCAACACACACACATTGAGCTTTATATATAAGTATGGATATAGATGGATAGATCGATGAAAATAAGAGATTTTGTCGCATTACGAACAACTTTATACAGAACGACATGGACGTGGAAAATGTTTGAAACATAATAAAAATTTTTGCTTTTCTATTTCTTGTCTGCCATTATTGTTTTTTTTTCCTTTCTCTAACGATACTTGCATCCTTTTCCATGGCTTTTCCATCGCTCCAATGTTATTTATATATTTTAATGTAGAAATTGCATTTCTGTAAAGAAATAAAGTATTGTTATTTAAAATTTTCGAAATTTTTTCTCATTTCAGACATTATCGAAATTTTATGTAACTGTAATTGTGAGAGCTTGTCGGTTACATTATACGCCATCTTTTAGCACATTCTTTAAAATATCTGCATCCAAAATTCCTTTTCACTTCCTTGAATGATATTGTTGCTGGGGATTTTTATATAGGCAGTGCATTTAATCGTAATTTAATTCACGGATTCTTCGCATTCGTGACCTTATCTTCTATTGTTCTTTCTTTTTTCCCGTTATTTTTCTTACCAATTTAAAAATGCAAAGCGCATTACACACAAAACCGAAATAAAATGTCATATATTCATTAAAGACACGAAGAAAATATTGCTTATAAATTAAATCCGCAGTGTTTTCTCTCCAAAAATTTTTCATGAGATATATGAGTAATTTAATTTTGCTTCTACCCTTACTTATTAATCAAATCATCGATATGAAGATCCCTCTTTAAACAGGTATTGTATGGGGTCATGTACATGTTCAGTCATCAGCAAAAATGGCGGGAAACCTCTATAACTTTTTACTATCGCAGCTTCACAAAATTTGTATCGATGGATTATTCAAGAAAACAGGTTTATTTAGAACTAGCCGCCTTTGGCGACCAGCCGGTTCGCCAATCTTAATGCTCGATAAATTTGAATAATTAAATATTTTATGTAATTCCTACTTTAATATCTTCTTCATCAAATATTTTAAAGCTTTAAATTTTGAGAGTCATGTAATTCACTCTAAATAATACAAAGTCCTTCAGCCATAACATAATATGTATCTCTCTAATTTTCTGTTAGTTTCGGTAGAATTTATGCTTAAAATTAAAATGGAAATGACTAAACTGCAATTAATATAATAATATTTTTTACTGAAACAAAGCATTTTTTTAATAATATGATTACTGATAATAGAGTCACTGAGCGTTTAAACTTTATGGGCACTAAAGAATATCTTTCTTAAGTTATGTAATATCTCAAGAATTTGTCAACAAAATTTTCTCAGATTCATCATGAACAGATCGATTCATTAACAATGTTTAATTTTAAATGCATCGAACTTCAAGAAAATAAAATGAATCGTTTAAAATAATCGGTCGAAAACAGGTTTAAAAAAAACTACTTAAAAAACGATGTACATAAAACTATAAGCATATACAAAAAAATATATGACTAACATGAATACAATTTAATTACAAAAGCATGAAACTAACCTAAAAATAATTTAAATCATCCGTTGATAACGGTTGTCATGGCAACAATCAGAACACAGTGCGCATGCGTGAATTTTCTTCGCCAGTTACGTTAACGCAAATGCGTGAATTTTTCTACGCCAGTTGGGGTAACGCTATGCAGATTATACATTTTTAATTTCCTTTATTCTGTGTTATTTTAATTCATAAGTACTTCAGAATGAATCTCAAAGATAGATTAATTAACAATGTTTAATTTTAAATGCATCAAACATTAAGAAAATAAACAGAATCGTTTGAAATAATCCGCCGAAAAATATTAACCCTAGCCTCATTACTGTTGGGAGAAAAAAAACTGTAACCTTACTCATTTGGCGGTGGAGAAAATGGAATATTTTTTTGGCGGAAAAGTTGGCGGTGGGGAAAATGGAAGATTTTTTTGGCGGGAAAGTTTGTTTTTAATTAATAATTAAAATTCTAATTAAAAATTCGAAAAAAGGAACCCCAGGTGCACATTCCCGACCTCCAAGGTATACATGTACCAAATTTGGTAGCTGTAGGTCAAACGGTCTGGCCTGTAGAGCGCCAACACACACACACACACACACACACATTGAGCTTTATTATAAGTATAGATATAGATGAAAACTGATTTAGAATGAAACTGAACATAGTTAATTAATTAGTTTTTCGGAATTTTGCCATTTCGAAAATCGGAATTTTTGTCCTCTCTGTGAAAATGGAAATTTAAAAATGGAACGAGTTCGCATGTGGTCTGTACCCTAAAAATATTTATATTGCATCAAGTTTTGACTAAATCAAAATAAGGAAAGTTATTATTTTTGTCTATCCGAACAAGTGCATGAGAACACGATAGCGAAATAAAGGCTAGATGCATAAAATTTGGTATAAGAGTTTATAAACAGAATTAAAGATCTGTATCAAAATTTGGATTAATTCTATCATATAGTTGACTGCCTATTATTCTGACGATTCAATCGAGGTTGCTCAGAGATATAAGCTAAATATGTAAAATTTGGTTCGTAGTTTTGACAATAAAGCAGTAATCATGTGTTGAATTTTCGATTTAATAATTTAATATATAAAACATGTTATTTTATTACTTTAAAGTAATTAAAACATCAATTGCCACTTTGAATATTTTCATTAACAGTATTAATCTATCTATGCTTATATAAAGCTCAATGTGTGTGTGTGTGTTGGCGCTCTACAGACCAGACCGCTTGACCTACGGCTACCAAATTTGGTGCATGTATACCTTGGATATCGGGAATGACCTGGGGTCCCTTTTTTGAATTTTTAATTAGAATTTCAATTATTAATTAAAAACTAACTTTCCTGCCAAAAGAATGTTTTTATTTTCCCCACCGCCAAATGAGTAAGGCTTCAGTTTTTTCCCCACGTTAATGAGTCTAGGCTTAAAATTTTTCGGCTTGTTATTTCAAACGATTCTGTTTATTTTCTTAATGTTTGATGCATTTAAAATTAAACATTGTTAATTAATCGATCTTTCAGATTCATTCTGAAGTACTTTTGAATTAAAATAACACAGAATAAAGGAAATTAAAAATTTCTAATCTGCATAGCGTTATCCCAACTGGCGTATAAAAATTCACGCATTTGCGTTACCGTAACTGGCGTTGAAAATTCACGCATGCGCATTGTGCTCTGATTGTTGACAACTATTATCAACGGATGCGGACTAGATTTAAATTATTTTTATGTTAGTTATATACTTTTGTAATTAAATTGTATTTATGTTAGTTATATATTTTTTGTATATGCTTATAGTTTTAAGTACATAATTTTTTAGTTTTTTAAACCTGTTTTCGACCGATTATTTTAAACGATTCATTTTATTTTCTTAGTGTTTGATGCATTTAAAATTAAACATTGTTAATGAATCGATCTGCTCATGATGAATGTGAGAAAATTTTGTTGACAAATTCTTGAGATATTACATAAATTAAGAAAGATAATTCTTTAGTGCCCATAAAGTTTAAACGCTCAATGACTCTGTTTTCAGTAGTCATATTATAAAAAAATGCTTTGCTTCAGTAAAAAATTATTATTATATTAATTGCAGATTAATCCTTTCCACTTTAATTTAAAGCATAAATTCTACGGGAGCTAACAAAAAATTAGAGAGATACATATTACGTTATGACTGAAGGCCTTTATAATATTATGAGTTAATTATACGACTTTCAAAATTTGAGGTTTTAAAATATTTTGATGAAGAATCTATTAAAGTAGGAATTGAGTAAAATATTTAATTATTAAAATTTAAGCGAACATTAAGATTGGCGAACTGGTCATCAAAGGCGGCTAGTCGGTAATAAAGCAATGAGAGCAATCACAGTGAAAAAAGAATATATAAAGGGATCAAGGAACCATTAATTTGAATATGAGGTTTGCGATATTGCAGCTTTCCATTTGAATCCTATGACGAAACCATAGATCAAAGCATGATAATAGAGTTAGTTGGATTACATCGAATATGAGCTACGAATGTGTCATTCGATTTTTTTACTTTCTCGTATATGTAGTATAGAGAAAGTATAGTAAGCGTCAAAAAATTCGAACTCGAGATGTTGACGAATCCTCGCGTTTTAAACCTCCCTGAGTTCGAAAAACACATTTTTGGAAAATCGTCTGTCCGTCTGTGACAAAGATAACACAAAACCGATTTGAGCTAGACGGATGAAATTTGGTATATGATATTTACACTATACTTGCAGATTTCTATCAAATTTTGAGCAAAATCTGTACAGAAGAATTTTGTCTGTCCGCCTGCTAGAATGTAAGTTAACAGGATAATTACTAAACGAAGAGAGCTTGATACATAAGATTCGGTACACAAACATCTACATTGTAGACATTTGTGAAATGCTTTCGCTAAATACAATAATGAGTTAATGGTTAGTCGGTCTGTACCTTCACAAGTATGAAAACGCAATAGATTAAAAATGGAATGACTTAAATGCATAAAAATTGTTGAGACAATCGTAGCTCTGTGGTAAATTTTGGTGTCATTCGGTAGCGGAAAAAAAAAAAAAAAAAAAAAAAACGTATTTAAAACGCAAATTTTTTCCCCGGATACTATTAATCACATATCTTGGATTAATCGCCAAAAAACTCGTCAAGTCTCACACGATGGATTCAATAACAGTGTTAAATTCACGCCAAAAGTTAATATTTCATAACTGTTCTACGCTAATGCCATGCCAAGCATTCTCTGGCATGACAAGTTTATTAGAGAGTATGCGAGAAATCTTGGGTGGGACCATTCAGTCTGGTTTAAGTATGCCTATTGTCAGAAGGTTATGTAATTTTTGTCTCCTTTTTCAATTTTATTTTTATTTCATGCAATAAAGTTATGTAATACGAACAAGTAATTTATTATCTAATTTGAATGGGAATTACATTTGTGCTGGGCTTGATTATGGTATTCACGCAAAATCAAGTTGCCTTGAAAGAATAAAGGATAGTTAATTTGCAATACAAAATGAGAGATTCAATTAGAGTTGATGACTGAATCAGCCTCAGGAAAGATAAAAACTGATACACCTGAAAGAAAAGAAGACTACATTCGCGTCAGAAAAAAAGGAAAATCACCACAAAACCGGTTATTCAATATCGGCTTTAATGGCCACCACTCCTGGTACCTGCATACCAAATTTCTGGAATAAGGCTCTCTACAATTGTGATTCAATTCAAATCGCAGGCTCTTATTGCTTCGACAGAAAAGATAAATTATAATTACATTATTCTTTATGGTAATTGATAGATCGATATTTAACTGAGATGTAACGATTTAATTTATTTCAGCTACACATCATAATTTATATATTTCAGGGAAAACATGAAATCCTTTTTTAAAGCACAGAGAAGATATTAATCGAATGGCTTAACCCTTTAAAGGGCTATTTTTTTTTCTTGTCATATTATGTTAAAATATTTTTAGGCCTAAAATGAGAATAAGAAAAGGGATTCATTTAGCTTATTCGATAAATTTAATTTGATTAATTAATTAATTTGGTTAATTAATAATTAAGTAACAAATAAAGACACATCATTTTGTCTGAGATAAAGAACTGAAGCATCTAAGTTTCTGACTTATTAAAAAAAAATTCTCAGAACTGATGCCAACCTACATAATTTCATACAAAGATTGATAAATTTGGTGGGAAGCATACTTTCCACGGCCCTAGAAAGGGTTAAATAAATATGAGACAGCCTTCGTTTTTAATTCCTCGATGAAAAATGCTTTTCAATGTGAAAAATAGAAAATTATAAAAAATCATAAATATGCATTATTTGCACATCTAGCCTTTGATGAATAAATCTTAGAAAAAAATTAAAAAGATTCGTTAAAATTCGCAATCAAGTAATATAAATATTCTTTTTTTCTAAAGAAATTCTTATTAATGTTCTTCATCTTTTATATCAATTGATTAAATATACTTATTTTTAATAAAGAAGGAAATACCATTGTATATAAAAATCATTTGTTCGGAAAATTACCAAATGGAGCGATTTTATTACAGTAATTAAAACTCGTGTATCACGACGAGTAGATTAATAGAAACAATTAGAAATAATATAGAAATAATAATAGATCGATAGAAAACAATTAGAAATAATATATAGTCTTTCAACAAATAGGTATGTGAAGGCGTTTGCAATCGACAGTGGGTATTTTGCACCTTTTTTCGACATATTTCAAAATATTTTCAGATACCAAGTAATTCTTAGGATTCCGATTTTTTAGGATCCCAGCTTTATTGTCATATAAAATTTTTAATAAATTGTAATTCGCTTTTCCTTTTATCACAGCTGTATTTAAAAATTTATAAAAAAATATTTTTTTTTTAATTTAAAAATCTATTTTATCTATTTGTGTAGTAAAATTATGTTCTTTAAAAGAATAAAAAAAATGCGAAATATATTATAGTTTTCAAGATATCGCCAAAATATTTTATGATCTATTTAACATTGGAAACGTCATTTTTGCAAAACTTTGCAACTCTTGAAAACTTTATCAGAAGCTTACAAAAAAAATTTGGGGATTATTTTCATGACGAACAATCGATTAAGCGACAAAACTGGTATGCGTAATGGAAGAATTGCGAGAGTTTTAATTCATTAATTAACTATTTTAATTAGCCCAATTAATTAATGCGTCTATTTAAATCAACTTGTCTTCGTGTGTCATTTCCATTGGCAACAATCTTATGAAGATGCAATAATAAACAGCAAAGTTACAGAAGTGTCCCGTTATTTTTGTTAACGACTGTACTAAAGATAGTTTTAGTGAAATAAAAATTCAGACAATGAACACTTATATTATTTTGAATGATAAGTCTCTTAATATCACTTAGGCAGGTTAAGGATAAAGACAACATGTTGAAACTTATCACACAGAGAGAAAGGCTTATAAAGTTGACACTGAGAAAAGCTTTGATGACGTTTATTAAGCAATAGCGTTTATTTATAAATGGCTTATTTTCTCCTGAAAACGTCTGTATGTTTTAAAGACAAAAACTTGAGAAATACTTAACATATTGGAGATATTTGTAACACTTTGTAGAGCATATATTAGGGAAAGTTTTAGTATATTAAAGTCATGTCAAAATAAAAAAGGAGTTTTATAATTGCGATTTTAATTATTTTTTTACTACGATTCGCGCATTCGTAAAACAGCAGTATAGGTACTTTGTACTTATCCGAGCATATGCGAAATAGCAAGAGGTGTGGTATGCATTTCCGATACATTTATTTGCTTACGTCTGATTTTAAACAGCAATTCAAAACTCATTATGTTATATTTACACTCCAAATTTAAATATTTTATATAAAATTTTAAAAAAATCTTAAAATGATTCACATATTCTATTCTATTCTCTATTCATATTTTTTATCCGTTCGAGTAATAAATATTTTCATAACATTGTCTGATAGATAATATTAGAATTTGTAATTTTTTCTGTAATTCTCAATAGTTTCTTCTAAAAGTAGCTGCACCAATTACAAAAATTGAAATCAGTTTTGATTTGATATGAAGCTGTTGAGTAATATTTTTTTATCCATCCAATTCTTTAAGATTATTGTTGAAAGCTAAAGTATACAAGTTTTATATTTAATATCTGAGTAGTTTACGAGACGTATAAAAAATGAAATTACAATATCGCGAAATTTAAAAGATAGGTGAACTAGATATTTACGTTTTTAACAGCGCCATAATATCATGGGACTGATCTCCATTAGAAAGGTTCATGTGCACAAAAAACAGAGCATATATGCAAAAAATAATTAACACGGTTTTAATGACTGATAATTTGGTGGAATCATGAACATGAAGCTATATCTTTACATTTTAGAGAAAATTAAATGTAACTAATAACCCTGGCAAACCAGCTGGTCGTCAAAGGCGATTATTTAAATATACAAGCCATTTTTCGTGGATAGCTGATTCTTTTATGTGATTATATTTTCAAATGTAATCACGCAAAAATGATTCTTTATACTATCTTAAAATTAAAAAAATAATCTTTAATGATATCTGTTTAATTGTTGGGCAATTTTTTCTAAATTTTATCAATTTTTAAAATGATTTAAAGAATATTCTAAAACAATACTTTTCATTGTTATGGTTATTAGATTTATGATCATCCGCCTTGCAATGATATCAAATACGTTTTTAGTGTGCGCTTTACTAATGCCATAGTTGACAGTAAAGTTTTAAAAATAATCTCATAATATACGAATTAAATTTAAAACATTATTATTCAATGAGTTCTGAACTAGAAGATTGCATCTCCTTAATTTTTTCGTTTATTTAACGAAGAAGAAAATATTTTTCATCGAAAGAATCACTTATCAAATTGAATTTAATTAATAATATTTTATCTTCAAATTTTTATAATCTGTCCCTTTAAAATAATTTACCTTAAATCTCTTTACTATTTCATTATTTTTTTTTTACCGTAGGTTTGTTTTCAAAGGCCATAGCCCAGAGCGGAAGTCCGATTGGAGAATGGGCTGTACAACGGCGACCGCGCATGTACGTGGAAAGGCTTGCCAAGAAATTAAAATGTCCAGATGTGAATGACAGTGCAACGATTCTTCAGTGTTTGCGAAAAATTGACCCAGAGCAAATCATAGATAAAAGCGAAGATGCCGTAAGTGTTAGATTCTATTTAATCCTTTTTGTTACATTATGTTTGAAATTCTCGAGATATATTTCCATTGAAAAAAATTCACCCTGTAACTTTTCAATTTAGACAAATAAATTCCAAGTACATCCAGCTTAACGGAAATATTGCAATGTTTTTACATTGAGCTTCAGTCTTCTTCATTTTATAATGACCTTAGAGTATGTTTTTAAACTTTTCTCCGTAAACCTTTCGGAGCCTCGGTGGCCTGATGGTAAAGTCTCGACTTCGGGACCGGAGTGTTCCAACTTCGAGGCCCGATTCCACTGAAAAAAACGCCGTGTAAGCGCGTCTAGGGTACATTAATTGTCCATCGGGACAAAACGTCCTACCGTTGACGCCTTATAAGTCTCATCGGCGATCATTTCTGTTCTTACAGCAACGAATTTCCAAATCTAAAATGGATTCAATCAAAGGAAGTCAAGTTGTATTTGCTCTCCCAAAAGCATCCCAGACATGCAGCATGAGATTAAAACCCGAATTTAAAATCCATATTCTTTTTCTCAGAAATTTGTCGATCAGTTAACTCCAATGTGTGCAAGCACTATTCTTTATAAGGATGAAATCAGGGCTAACTTCTACCTTTCGATAAAAAAGACATCAAACACATTTTTAATGACTGTTTAGAAATAGTTTGAAAAGAACTTTCATTTTATGTGGTATTATTCAGATGAAATTTTTCTTTAAATATTAAAGAGCTAAAATGAGTCTCGTATTACAAGTTTGCTATGTTAATAAGAAATTGAGAGGCAGAATTATTGAAAATGTTTTATTATAATTCTTAACCCTATTGCAAAAAGTAGTCCACCTGGGAAAGAATTTTTTTTGTGTGGTGGCGGGAAAATTTTCTTGTGATCGTCGGGACTGCTTCACTTTCATTTCATCATTTCACTGGAACAAAATGATGAACCATTCCCAGTATGGGAAAAATCATTTTGTGTCAGGACGTTTCACCGTTTCCATCAAAAATTCATCGTCGGGACGACGTTTACTTTCATTTCATTAGAAATTCTTTTTCGTTGGGAGCCAATGTGGTGGCGGAAACTTTTCTTGTGATGGTTGGGACGACGTCACTTTCATTTCCTCACAAATTCTTTTCCGTTGGGGCCCCACATTGGGCGCCAATGTAGTGGTATGTAGATTATTATGATCCATGCAGGAAGCAAAAGGACTAATATTTTTAGAAACATTTCTTTTAATAATCACATTCACACACTAAACAAGCACAAACACAAAGACAAGACATTGACGCGCGCGGCTTCACAGTTCAGCATCACATCTCATTCTAATTACAATCGCAATGCACTATGGGATGACATATGGGATGGCCTAATCAGGTATCGCCATCTAGTATTCAAAAGAGAAGATAAGAGTAATGCAACTGCTACATTTGTAAATTTTCAGCTACATCTAATGAAGATTATTTAATACTAGTCAAAGATTGTTTAACGGTTTCCCCCCATTAAGTGATAGATGTATAGAGGGCTAACTAATAAAAAGAAATCAAAACATGAAAGCACAGATATAAGAAAGCACAAATGTCAAATATGGATGTGCAGCTTTTTATGAGATGATACGTTATAGGTCTGAAAACACGAATTAGCAAAGAAGCCAGTTTATTTTCACAAACTTTTATAATAAGATGTCATTGCTAAGCTTAGTTATGGATGTCATATTAGATTTTAAACTGCTTTTGCCACTTGAAAAAGATGATAAAATATTAAATATGTTATTATAATATATATTTAATAAATATATGTAAATATAAAATTATTCTTTAAAATGAATACTAAAATTTAGTTTTGATACGAAAGAAAATTTTACTGACAATTTTTGTTATAAAATCTTTAAAATCTATACAAATAGTCTTCTTAATTATTTTTCCTTTGCATGTCATAACAAATGGGAGCACAATAGTTTTCTTACTAAAAATACAAACAATCATACCTTATGAGTTAAAATTTTTATATCTTTTTTTATTATGCATACGAATTTCATCATATATTTTATACAATCAAGCGGTAATAATGGAAAGCTATTTTCCCCTTTGGACTCAAATCTCCTTGGAAATATGTTATACTACAAATAAGAATGTATATTACGCTAAAACAGAAACCATAATGACGTTTATTATTCCTCGCATCCTTTCATAGCTCATAAAGAATATTACTTAGCTGTTTATTCCTTTGTGACGTCACATTCTTTCGGGAAATGTATTATGATTCTAAAGAAAAGAAAACATTTATGTGGCCATAAACCGAGAAAATATTGTGATTTATGGTAGCTGAAAGAAAGTGGCAATGTCTGAGGCAAATTTGGAACAAACACATGCAAATAAAACAAGGGGTAGCAAGGAATTTTTATTATTTTAAACAATACATTTATGATTTTCATCTTAAATTTTGTTATATTCATACAGTTTTGAAAAACTGAATTAATTATTATATATCTATACGAACCAAATATATAATTTTCAAAAACTTCCTCTGTAAGCAAAATTAAAGTTTCTTTTGAAGCAATTTCTTTTCTCTATATAGTTTTAAATCATTTATGTATAAAAATTAAATGAGCTGTAACAAAAGATGCATATTTACTGCAATATATTTATTTTTTAAATAATTTATGAAAAAAATTTGAAATTAATTTTTATTTTTATTTTAACAAATTAATCTCCTCATTATCTTATCAACGAACGGCATCATTTATTTTATCAATTTTGAGACATTAGTTAGTATGGCAGTTTCTCACAAATTACCTCTGCAGGTTTCTAAATATGTTTCAAGACCTTTCTTTTATTTCATTCAAATTAATCGTAAGCCTTTGAAAAGATTGATAAGATGGAATTGGAACAATGGGGATTATTCATTTCTATTGATTTAGAAAAGGGTAGACAAAATTCATAGAAGCATTAATTGATTCGATCAGAAGCAATACGATAATCAAGAAACAAAAATTGAGAAGATTAATGGTTTTATTGAATTAATAATTATTAGTTGCTACAACTAATAATTGCTAACTCTTTGGAGTTAAGTTGGTTAATTGATTATATAGTAAATTTGCTTTCATTTAGTTCTTTATTATTTTTAGCTGATGAAAAATAAACGAATTCGAAACTGAAAAGTCATTTTGTGATTACCCATATATGATTAATTTTTGCGACAATTGAAATGTTATTTGCACCAGTCTATTAACACATTGACTGCCGCACTGCATTTGTTACAATGTAATTTACATGGGCCCGCCGGACACCGGCGATCCCACGGCAGTTAAGGTGTTAAAGAAAATAACTATTTTTTCGCCTTCTAAAGTAAAAAAAAAAAAAAACTTTTAAATAAGGTTTCATTTTTGCTAGAGGTGGGAATTCGATATATGTGATCCCTTTTTAAAAGATGACTATTGTTGTTAGGTTTAAAATTTTTTAACTACTATTTATTTCTGTAATAGCAAATCATAAAAAAATTTCGTATTAAGTGAGCTATCGGTAAAGCCAGGTGTATATATTCACCGAAGGATTTAGCAGCAAAAAAAAGATTATTTTGTGTATAATGTTTTCATCGAAATCCTTTCATTATTTTATTCTCGAAGAAATTATTTTTAAGCGTGACGTGGCCTTCCTTCCAGAAGACTCTGGAGGATTCTCTGATGCTCCAGTTTGCTCCGGTGGCGGACGGCGAATTCCTGCTCAAGTACCCCACGACCATGCTGCAACAGGAAGGCTCGCTGAGTCCTGTACCCGTCATGGTGGGCGTGACAAGGGATGAGCTCGAAGTATGGATGACAAAGTGTTAGTAGAAAACCTTTTAGATTTAGAAAATCTTACTCTCCTTCGTTCTGAGTGTCTTCGCCTCAAACAATGCTGGGGCTACTTTAAACGAGGACCGCTCTTCCTAAATTTCAGTTACTGCTATGAGATAAAATAGATCTAAATTTTAATAAACTGTTTCTGTATTTTTGTAACTTTGTTTTGTAAACTTATTGATCTGCCTCTTTTGTTTTATGAGATAGGAAATATACAAAGATAAAATATTGTGATCATCAAACAATTCGAAATCGAGATTTTGATGAATCCAAATTTCCCTGGTCAAAAAGCACATTATTGAGATTTAATCTGTCTTCCTATGAATTCGATAGCTCAAAAACGCTTTGAATTATTTGGATGAAATATATTGTAAGTGAATTTTATATCGAATTTGCAGATTTCTATCCAATTTTGAATGAAATTCACTCACGGAAAGTCTTATTCTCTGGTTGTCCTGTTATTAGTGGGCACGATACTAAAACACTTGAAAAACTATATTGATAAAATTTAGTACACAGTTGTAGCATCTTAAATATAAAGCCATATCAAATTTTGAACAAAATCCGTATGGAGACTGACTGTCTGTCGGTCTTTTATCTTCGCATGCATGCAAACGCGATAACTCAAAAATGCATGCATGCAAACTTAATGTATAATCTTGTGTCTACAATTGTAATTATGAGTCAAATTTTGGTCTTAACCGGTGGGAGAAAAAGTGTCAAATATAAGTCTAATATTTCATGATCCTTGTGTAATAACCACATGCCAGCAATTAATCGCCAAAACAATTACCAGAGACAGCCAAAACAATTGCCAAGCACGGTGCGGGATTGTGGTAAAAATTTGAGCATTCGTACTGTTCACGACCTTGCCCAAAGCCCACGATTTTATGCAGGGAGAGGGGATAGCATTTTTTTAGAGAACATGCGAACACGTTTCGAATTGACCATCCCCGTTGGTTTTATTTCTCACTCAGGCGCAGATTACCTAGAGGACATAAGGTTTTACTCGAGTAGGATGGTAAACCTTTCTGTGGATAGAAACAGCACCTATCTAGGATGGAAAGAAAAAAGTTTGTACATATATAGAAGCAGAAATGATAAAAAACATAATGGAAAATAAATAATATTTACATAAAACTCATAATATAGAAACGATAAATAAATAATTGTACATGTGTAAGTAAATAAAAATGATAAAATGTGTAAATTCATGAATGGCATATACGTGTAGAAGTATAAATACCTGTAATAAATAAAATTTAGGTACATATGCAAGATTTTTATTAACCTCATCGAATAGTAAAGAAAGACAACAATGCACAAGAATTAAAAAAAAATCTGCAAGAATATAGTCAAGTGTCTGCAAAAGAAAAAAAAATCTAAGTATGTAATAATACAATTTTGATAAGAGAAAAAGAAAATGGTTTCTATAATCTAGTTTAGAAAAGACTAGAAAATCGTGTCTGCAATCAAATAAAAAACAAACAAACAACGAAGGTTGTCTATATCACATGAAAAATGAAAGTCAGATGGAGATACAATGACTGAAATAGAATTTTGTATGGAATCAAAGTTCAGACTCGTTCAGACTCGTCAATGTTGTAAAAGATACTTCTGAATGGCTGCAATATATTATCTGTCCAAACCAATGGAAGTCTCCTGCTTTCTGATTAATACATTAAATGAATACATTTTGTGCTGAACTTCATATAATAAAGAGAAACGAATATGCATTTTGGATATTTTACCATTCTCCAATCAGTTCCCAAACTTAAGGTTTTAATGTCAAGACCCCATATTAAACATTTATCAAGCTTATTGACTTTGGGAGTTACTGTACTCACAGAAGCAAGGGCAGTCTGAGATATATGATAAAAAGAATTAGAGATAAGTCTATAATTTTAGAATAATAAAGAGAAACGAATATGCATTTTGGATATTTTACCATTCTCCAATCAGTTCCCAAACTTAAGGTTTTAATGTCAAGACCCCATATTAAACATTTATCATGCTTATTGACTTTGGGAGTTACTGTACTCACAGAAGCAAGGGCAGTCTGAGATATATGATAAAAAAAATTAGAGATAAGTCTATAATTTTAGAATAATAAAGAGAAACGAATATGCATTTTGGATATTTTACCATTCTCCAATCAGTTCCCAAACTTAAGGTTTTAATGTCAAGACCCCATATTAAACATTTATCATGCTTATTGACTTTGGGAGTTACTGTACTCACAGAAGCAAGGGCAGTCTGAGATATATGATAAAAAAAATTAGAGATATGTCTATAATTTTAGAATAAAAGTTATATACTGAAATTTGCTCATCTAACCTGTTGCCTGTTATTACTTTCACATATGAATAAATAGACACATTTGTAAACAGTCTGTATGCGACACTTCTGGTCCAAAATTTGATACAGATTTAATATTTCAGCAGTAAAAATTACTTGCCAGAATTATTTATTTAGCTAATTGCGTTTTTGAGTTATCGTGCATTTATATATACTCACTAACATATAAATATAGTTTCTTTTTAAACATTCCAGTCAAAATTAGCTGGAAATATATATTTTTGATTTCATGACAGCATACTAAATTTCATCCATCTACCTTAAAACATCTCTGAACTATCAAATTCGCATTTTTTGACTCTCTCATATGCGCAGTATAGAGAAAGTGTCGAGTCTAATGTGCCTGTACCCATTTGAGTAGCGCCAAGCATTATGGCGAGCGTGTGTGGTTGCTGATGCTGATGCACCAAGTGAATCTGACGGCTTTGTGTTGCTGCGTCAAATGAGTCTGACGACTTTGGTTTGCTATGGGTAGATGGCGCCACAACAGCTTTACGAAGGTTGAAGGTTCATGGTCCGGGTCACCAATGTAGCGGATTGGAATGAGCGAGTAGAACCTGGGACCTTGTGGTTCCCAGCCAAGTAACAAGACAAAAGCAATTGCTCGTGTAGCGTAGCTGTTATCTGACTTATAAGCTTTCATTACAATATCATCAAAAAATTCAGACTCGAGACTTTACTAATCTTCACGTTTTAGATCGCCATGAGTTCGAAAAACACATTTTTGAAAAAAATGACTCTCTGTCTTTGACAAAGATAACTCAAAAACTATTGTAGCCAGATGGATAAATTTTGGTATACAGTCTTTGCATCAAATTTGTGGATTTCTATCAAATTTTGTGTAAAATCTGATCAGAGAAAGTCCGGTTGTTAGAATATAAATTAACATGATAATTACAAAACAAAGAGAGCTAGATAGATAAAATTATATACACAGATTTAAAATCTATAGTTAAAGACATATTTCAAATTTTGTGCCAAGTTCAACTACGGGTTGACTGTCTGTGGGTCTGTACGTTCAGAAATAAGAAAGTGCGATAATTCAAAAACTCAATGATTTTAATATATCAAAATTTGTATCTAATTTTGTGACTACAAGTGCAGATTTGTGTCAAATTTTTGTTACAATCGATTGAGGAAAACGTATCTAAAACACAAATTTGATTTTTGGATACTATTAACACATGCTAGGGCTAATCGCCAAATAAATTACCAAGAATGACATGATAGATCTAATGAAAATGTTAAATTCAAGCTAAAAGTTAATATTTTGGAAATATTGTTCCCCAATGCTATGTAGCATTTCTCTGACATGATAAAGTTCATTAGGGAGTAAGCGAGAATGTTTTGTGGTGACCACTGTCGGTGGTTTACAATCAGGAAGATCCTTGAAAAGGGCATGCAGATTTTTCAAAATATCAAAGCTGGATACTTTGAGGGTTACAACTTTTTTTTTTTTGCAAGGTGGAAGTAAAAGTTACAGTTAACTTTTATAAAACAAAAATTCATAAATTCAGTGTAAGACATTGGATTTTTTTTCTCATTTTAACAAAATAAAATTTCGCATTTTAATAGAAATAAGCTTTGATTATCATTTTAAAAAAAATCTATTGGAATTGTCTACTATTAACAAGCCATTTTCACAAAAGCATATGATCCATTATTTCGGCGTTTGATTTATTAATCTGGTTCTCAATAAACGAAAGACACCGCTTCCAAAATAAGTTTATTTTGTTCTGTTCTGTTAAAGTTTTAGGCGAACAAAAAGATATAAAGAATGATTTAATATTTAGAGGTATAAAGAAAAACATTTTAGGGCTTCACGGATGAAGACGGAAGTATTTTCTTTGTTGAATATTAAAGTAAAACAAAAACTAGAAGGGATAGTTTTGCCTAAACTTTCTTGCATACTCTTTAATAAAAGTGTTTCCCCCCTTTCCCCCGAAGAAAATTGGTGATCTTGGACAAGGCCATAAACACCACGAGCTCTCCGATTTTAACTTTCAAAGTCTTGTCCATGAGAGCTTTGTGCTTCGTAGTTTAATAGACAAAAATACATATGTGTTTAGGATGATTTTTTTATTCTTCAGACTGAGACCAAAACTTGGCACAGAAATACAATTTTTTTAAAAAAATCGTATACTTATTATTATATTATAGCATTTACTTGCATGCAATTGCACAGATCGACAGAAAGTCAACACGTTGCCGGATTTGAATCAAAGATTAATAAAATTGTAGATCTTAACATTGTATGCCAAATTTCATTTACATAAATTTTTGCGTAAATTTTATTCATTCATTTGTGTTTCATTTATGTAAGTTATACGCATGCGAAAGTACAAACAGACAGAGGATCAGCTCCATGACATATGTGTTCAAATTTGATATAAATTTAAACTTTTAATGCTGATCTGTGAACTATCTATCTAACTTTTTACATTTTGTAGTTATTGTGTCCGCTCGTATTGGAATAACCACACTTCCAATAAACGGATTTCGTAGAAAATTTTATAGAAATCTGAAAACTGATGTAAAGATCACATTATAAATTTTATCTGTCTAACTCAAAGCGTTTTTAGAGTTATCGTGCTTAGACAAATTCGAAGAATGCGTTTTTCGGACTCAGAAAGATAAATCCAAAACTGGCGATTCTTTAAAAGATCGAATTCGAATTTTTTGACGATTGCAGTACTTTCTCTTTGTATATTTTGTATATGAAAAAATAAAATATCAAGAGAAACAATGTAGATAGAGGAAGAAAAGAGAAAAGAAGATCGTCAGTTTGTAATTTTCCCAATATTTAAGGTTGGGCTGTTGTCACAGCAGCTTCTAGAAGGCCATTCCTCCACCCAGATTTTCTTAGATAAGTGGTCTTTTACGTTGTGTACAGATATTATCATGTGAGAACATGATGTTGTTTTGGTTAGGGGTTTTTGAAGCTCGAAATTGCGTAGGCAATGAATATTGAAGCTCGAAATTGCGTGGACAATGAATAAAGCATAACTGGCAATTTTCACCACCATGTTTTAATCGCATATATTTTTTTACCTGTTTTTACCAGTATTGCATTATTATTACATATGCTTCTTTGAAAGCAGATGCGTTTTTAAAAGATTGACCTGCTTTTACCAGTATTGCTTTATTATTACGCATGCTTCTTTGACAGCAGATGCGTTTTTAAAAGGTTGACGTAGAACTGTGACATCATAGCTGTTATTTCATCTCAAAATCGGTCGAGCTCCAAAACTTTGTACGCCAACTTGAAAAATTGAAAATGAAAATTTAAAAAAATTATATATAAAGAGAGAGGAGGGGATAGAACTGATAGAGAAGTCTCGTGATTGTTTCAAACCGGTTTAAACTAGTTAATGACTTAAATTAATTAAGACAAATAATGACTTAAAAATAATAATATTCTCATATGATAACTTGAAATTGGCGATCGTAGATTTCATTTTAATTTTATTATTATTTTGAGCTGAAAAGCCATTCGTTTTAATTTCGTCCTAGTTTCAATATAATGTAATTAAATTTTTGGTAGTGTGCACAAATTTAACTCTTTTATCCTTTGCATTTTTCTCTCTTAGTCAGTTATTGCGAAGATACGCAAATATTATATCTAATGCAATTATATATGTAATTGAACATTCTGAATAAAATCTCTCTTTTTTTTTTCTTTTTGATTCTTCATTTTAAAATAATTATGAAATATTTTAGTAGCAGTAATATAATCATGAATTTTGCTTTCTATTGTTAAAATTGTTTTAATTACAAGTTTTGTCTCTTTTATTAAATTATAAAAAAGAAAAGAAGCCATGATTTTGACTTTGTAATTAAATGAATTTTCTCGAAGAAAGGGCAATCCATTAATTGACTTAATAGCACTATTTGTTGAAAAATAGTAACCGAAGTATGCATACTCTATGCATTAATTTTGAAAACATGGCAGTAACTGAAAATAAAAGATATAATAATGAATTATATATTCAGATTACAAAAAAAGAAGCGTTTGAAAAAGTTTAGTAGGGTTATAGAAATGCATTAGCTTATGCATTATTTGAGGTTATAGATATGTATTGTTATGATTTCTCCCTACCATTATTGTAGTTCACCTCTATACGAACAGAGAGATTCTTTTCTTTTTAATAATACTATGCATGTCAAGAACTACAAATCTGTTTCGTAAAACAAAAATAATAGCGCCCTCTTTAGTCATAGATAGCTCCAACCATTCATCTCTTTGAAATTAGTTGAGTTGTAAATTATATGTTATGACATTACTGATAAACTGTAGAGTGTTAGGTTACAAATTAACAAATGAGTTTAGTCAGAAGTAAATTTAATAGCAAGAAACTGGAAAACATTATATGTTGTTGGTTCTAATGGGGACTGACTGACTTAAACCCATCACTGACTTTAGAAATCCGTTATTTTAAGCCAAGAGTGCGTCTCTTGTTTTTTCATAGCGCCATATAGGGCCAAGAGTACGACTTAGCCACACACACGTCATAACCCTTTTTACTCGGCGGACTTCATTCATGCATTTCATTCACAAATCGTAATTTAGACCTGAATCAGGGAACGATCGCCCCTGATCCAGTTCCCCTAGTGGCATTACTCTTGACACGGAGGGCTTTGTGACCAAGACAGATATATACGTGCGCCAACCACCCCCCACACGGAGAGTCTTCGGCCGACGGGGTTCGAATTTGCAACCCAAGGGACGCGAATCCAGCACTCTACCAACCAGGCTATCTCGGCCATGGATAACATCATATTGTGAGATTTAAAAAAATAATGTTTCACGTTCACTGTGTTGTTATACTTACGGTTCTGCTTTAAAGTTGTATCCATTAAGAGCAGATTAATGATAAAATCACAATGCATTCAATTTATTATCGCAAATAAATAATTTTCACTCTTGTGATATTCTCTATCTACCTTTATCATGATCTCAAAATATAAGATATAATCCATGCATTGGTAAAATAATGCATGAAATTCTTACTTTCATATTTAATGCATTACATTTCTTACAACTGAAGGGAAAATAACTTCATTGGTTTCCCTCTCAAGTTTCATTTTTTATACTACCGGGAATCAAACATTTGAATAAAAAAATTTCTGACCAATTTATAATTAAATCATGTAACGATACTATAATATGCAGTTCAGCATTTCAGTGTAACTATGCCGTAAATTCAAATGAAGGGCTGAAATATTTCAATTAAAATAAAAGAGAATTCAAAATTTATAGAAATTTATTTAAAGAAACCTGCTTGTTTACTCTGAACATTTCTTTTTCTTTGACATTATAAAAAATTCTCATCTATTGTATATTGAGATCACACATAAGATTAAAAAAATATTTTTCAGAATTTTCTTTTCAAATTTCAATAACCATTATTGAAGAATCATTATTGAATTATTATTGAATCATTATTGAAGAATTATTATCATTGAGAGAATGACAAAAAAAATTTTTTTTGTCATTCAGCGATTTAAATCTCTAACATTTCCAGATGCTATTAAGCGAATTTTCTCAATTTGCTATTTTTTTTATAAATGAAACATGAATAACTTTACAAAAATAATTGTTTCAAAAAATCTTTGCTTGCAAGCTGGTATATGTGGGGGAAAAGGCTCAGTTCAGCACTAAATAACAGAATGTGTCAAGTACAAAGAAATTAGAGGACAATTCATAATGAGGAGTAAATTTAACTAAAATATTACAATTCCCTGTAAATTTAAAAATATTAGAAGAAATGATGGTAAAGATTTTTAGCCTTTTACCAACAGTTTGAAGACTCTTTTCTTGAACTTTTGTTGGTCGTTGTTTTCGTACCCACGAAGCAGCGGTGGCCTGGTGGTAAGGTCTCGGCGTGTGATTCGTAGGGTTTCAAGCTCGAGACCCGATTCCACCGAAGAACCGTCTTGTAAGGGCGTCTGTTGCACGTTAAATCCGTCATGCCAAATGTCTTCCCGCTGGTGTGGAGAGGGGTGTGCCAACTCAGGTGTCGTCCTCGTCATCTGACCGCGGTTCAAAATTACGAGGTCCGTCCCAAAATAGCCCTAGTGTAGCTTTGTAACGGGACGTTAATATAACTAAACTAAATCTTATACAGAAGTTGGACAATTAATGAGCATAACAGCCAGTCACAATAATCCCTATTTATACGGCATATTCTGTGGTAACGGGGTGACTGGCCGTAATTACAAAAAAAAAAAAAAAAAAAAAAAAGCCAGAAGAATATGTTAGATTTTTTTTTATATTTGGATTAAATGCAAATATATTTCTCTTTCACAATACGGACCTTCGATGTTCAGAGAAATCGAACCTCGAAGCTTAGACTCTAATATGAAGCGATCCTAGGAGGGATCTAGGAGCCATTCGAGGAGCTAAAAACAAGAAAGCTTAAATGCATATTTTTTATCTATGAGTTGGGTTATCGACTCTTAAATTCTAAGGTTTGGTGACTATAAAATAATTTTAGCACAAAATGTTTTATTATGATGATGCAATTATTCACCTAATTTAGCTAATAATTTAAGAATTATCGGTTGAAATAAAAAATTTAAACTCCTCCCACCATTTCATACCCATTTGAATTGGATTATCATCTAAGAATTCAGCTTGGAGTTATACTTACTCTCTGGATAACATACCCTTAATTAAAATACAATAAATACAATAATACAATAATACAAATGCCCCAGATATTACTTTTAAAACACAATGTAGGCAAAGCATATATTTGATGCCGTGAAAAATTGAAATCAGAGAAAATCAGTATCTTCAGGTGAACATCGACTTGTAGCAAAGAGATCGGAGAAAGATCTAATATTTGGTTGCATTTTTATACTTTCGAACCATATGTCGACAGCGTAATTCTGATGAGAGGTGAACTGGGAAAACGAGAAGACACAGTCAGATAACCGAATTAAATGCTACCCCAAATTTATTTTTATTCTACTGAATTTCTTAGGCGCTTTTATTCTACTGTTTTTCGTTTTTTTTCTAAAATTTTTTCCTTTTATTGTGCTCGATTTCTTATAGGATTTTATCTATCGCAATGGTTCTCATAACAACACTTAGCGAAAATGTTCTACGCAGTTTGGCCGATTATCGTTGCTAAAAACCAAAACTATTCCTAATTTAATGAAATACCCATTCCATTTTTTTATTATTGTTTATTTAGCATTCTCACTAAACGCGCATGTCCATTTGGGTGTAAGACCGGAGAGGTCTGGTGAGAAAACGAAATTCTTAATGTTATTTTGTGAACAAGATAATCAGAACAATTTTGACTGAATTCTAACTGGCAATTTTGACTGAATTCTAACTAGAGGGTAAAATTACCACCGAGATTGTAAACTCTTGTAAAATTAAAAGAGGAAATGACAGAAGAGTAAAATATTTTCTTTTCCTTATATTTCTAAATAAAAGAATCTGTCTTCTCTGTCCGGTTTGCCGACATTAAATTTTTTCACTTTTTACTTGTTAAATTAATTTTCCACTTTGAATTTAAACAGAGATATTTATAATTTATATTCATAAAGAAAACTTTAGGGGATCAGTACAAGATTTCTCGAGTTCAATCAAAGTTCAATAAGTTATTTTGCTATCTTTAATCGATATATTAAGGGGAGGGTCGATAACTTCAAAGAAAGAGATATCGTTATTTTTATCATGCATCTCTTATCATTATTATAATCTTGTATACAGTTTTTGAACGAAAAAAATCGGAAAGTATCAATACACATAACTGTTGATATATAACAACATAAAACCCATTTCTTATATCTTGTTTCTATTTATTTTATTATTTTGATCTCTCAGCAATATTTAAACACGATTTCTGTTTTATTACAAAGTATAAGATAAATCTGAAGGTTACATATTCAGAATACATCCGAGAAAATGATTTCAAATTTTATTTGCTTAGAAATTAATATTTGTTTATTTGCCAAATAACTATATATTGCATGATATATATTATTATTTTGAATGCATTTATTTCTAAATCTTATTTTTACTAAAATAATATATTCTAAGTACTTTTTCATTTTTATAACCTTATAATTTACAAATGCACATTGCTTAGTGAAATCGTTAGTAGTTTAAAAACATAAAATTTGTGTTAATTTTTATTTTTTACTTCGAATTAAAAATACGTCTTATTTAAATTAAATGGTCTTATTTTATTCATTTTGCTCAATTCATCATAGCTTTTCTACTCAATAAAAAAAGCAATAAACTGAGGGATTAAACAATTATGGAATGTCATTTTAACAGGAAATGATTTTAAATTACTCTAACTTTTACTAGATGAAAAAGAGTTACATTATTTCTTCTTTAATTCAAAATTTATCGGATACAAAAGAGAAATTGTAATGAAAGGGGAAAAAACATAGAACATACCAAATAAAAAATTTAAATCTGAAAGGGAAAATAGAAACATAAGATTCAAGGAAAGTACCCACTTTCCATAGGACATTGGCAAAATGTTTCGGCGTAAGTTTTTAAATTAATATGCAAGCATTCAAAGTAAGGCAGTTGTCGTTATGCAGAATGCTGGGTCAAAAATTCTTATACAAACCTTGCAGACAGATAGGCATACGCTAAAGAGATATTTTTTTAAAGGAATATCTGGATGCAAAAGACAGTACCCAGTAATAGGGTTGTGTAACAGTCATGCAACAGGTGATTTCATAAGGTGATTTTTGGGCACTGATTTGCTTTATAAAGGCAGCACTAATTACTGATAATAGCGTGACCAATAGACATTGAATAACTAGTATCTGTGTGAATCTAAGAACCCAAGATCAATGCATCAACTGGGAGCATAACAGCATTGTAGTATCTCCATTTGCAAAACAGGATAGAGTTTACGATACGAGAATCCAATCTGGTCATGCTGCACCAACATCATCGTTCGAAAAAGGACTTTCCCTGTCAATAAGAATGAAGGCAAATTCTCTTGGCTATTTCTGGAAATTTTTTTAAAAAAATTCTATCCTAATAGACATTTACAATAACCTGTTGTCTTGAAACAACTGCTAATCAGTGGTTGTCCTTATCCTGGTTATTAAATGTTAGCATGAAATTTTTTATTGGCATTCATTGCGTTTGTGACTGAAAGCTACTTTATAAAAATGATTCATTTGCGCATGCCTGATATACTGTTCAATGACTTTTGACTTAATCTGTACGATAACAAATTTTGCAATAAACAATTTGTAATAAGCAATTAACAAAAATAACTAATATTGTTAGTTGAGACTTCAGTGAATCTTTCAAAATTGAGAATTATGTTTTTTTAAATTCCTTCTCGTTCAGCTGATAGAATATTCATTGTCGTAGGCCTGTCTTCTTTTAGCCTACCAGGATAAGGACCCCTCATCCATTCCATTCACCAAGGACCTCCTGAGAAAGTATCTGTTGCACCTGGTACGCAAAGATTTCATGTCTGGCATTGCGGCTGATGTGCTGCTACATGCGGTGTACACTGAATATGTGTACAGGCACGGGACCACGTCACATCACAAGAAGAGAAGGCAACAGCAACACAAGATGAGCAACGGAACCATGCCCTATTACGAGAACAACTCTTCGGTGTTACCTGACATTAGGACGCTTGGAAAGGTAAGGCACAGAAGAGATAATAATTATGGATTTATTTTATCAAACTGCAATTTGGTTTCAAAATTTAATGTCAAACTTATGCTGTAAATGATTCCTGCAGGTGATGAATTTCTTCCTTGCCTCATAAATAGGTAACCGCATACGCAATTTTAAAATGCTAATAAAAGTGACAAGTGTTTAAAGATCCTAATCAGGAAGTCACAAAAATTTTTTTAATGCAACTATAGTATTTGCTAAAATGCATAAAATGTCAGATAAGCGTCTGGTGACTTGAATTAGGTATTTCATACATATCCAAATATGTTGCCAATGATTTGTCTGATGCTTTTGCGCGGTAGGAAGTCTGTGTGTAATGCCTAACAGCTAGCTATAAATCCACTAATCATTTCGCTGATATTTTGCTGTTAATGGCTGATCCGATTACATTCTGATATATGCATTGGGTCTTGATATGCAACAGCACGAACAATATCTGTGAGAATTTGCGTTACCTCCATGAAAATAAATTCCATATATTAAATTTTCTTGGAGTTCGTTATCTTAAAGTCGATCAATTAAAGTAATTTGTATTGATCGTATTTTAATTTTTATAAAATAAATTTGTTATAAAATACATTGTTAAAAAAATTGTTAATTTATTAAAAAAATATCATTATTTATTGTAGAAGAAAAGTCAATATTTTGCATTTTGATCTATGGAAAATAAAAGTAATTTTCGGCAGTTCTCAAATTTACCAACGATATAGAAAACTCTTATCTATTTAATACAACAACGTGTAGAGTAGAAGTATCTTATAAAGATCCTAAACTGCTGATAAATTAAAAAAAAGGGGGATTTGTTTTAATTTTGAAGCATATTTCTTTAAATAATGAAAGATAAATATGAACTCTACATGCGGTATTTAAGAGTCGTAATCATTATAAATACATGCAATATCATTGTTCGCCAGTGAAATTTCAAGGAAAAAAGATGCTGTTGCAAAGGTGCGGCTAGGTTTTAAGCAATCAAAACAGGAATTTTCCCGGAAACGTTTGACATTGCATATCTTTAACTAATATCTTGTTAACTTATTAAGTTAACAAGATACTGCAGACCAACATTATGGTGTTACAGAAATTAGATTTAAGAGGCATGAAAAAATTAAAGGCCCAAAACGCCTCAGAAGTCAAAGTATTATAGGAAATATTTTTATTTTTAAATTTAAAGTTAATTTCCTAATTTTTATTAATTAAAACATTTAATACATCTATAAAAAACTTACTTAATAAATTGAATCAATATATAGTTGATGAATTAATTTTCAAAAATATAATATAGATATTTTTATTTTTCACTTCAAACAATTTAAAGCTAATATTTTTCTCATTACTAGTGAAACTGTACAACATTGTGATTACCAATTTATATAATATTAGTACATCGGAAGAAGCGTAAAATACGTCCATCCAGATTCAAATGTACAGGGTGATCCGAAACAGGTGATCAAACAAGTCAATAGAAATAATCTTTGTAATAGAACATGAAGTTTTAAACACAAATAATAATAATATCATCGAATCATTTCATATATCATTATCGAATCAAATAAGTAAACAGGATACATCAAGTAAAGCATACAGTTTACGCTTATTGTAATAAAAATTCATGATAAAACCATATTCATAAAACCATGCACAGTGTGTAATGCTCCGAATAATAAATCAGCTGTACACACTCCACTTTTTTTTGGAACATTTTAGTGGTTTTATTGCTCAAAGGAAGTTCTACGTGCTTATCTATCTGTCAATTTACATACCATTTTTAATGCCGCTACTCATGCACCTGTGTTATGAGGAATCTGTTCTATTAAATTTCTGTTACACATTTTATTCTACTGCATTCTTTTCTTTTATTCATTGATAAAGAAAACTCGGAAGCGATCATTCGTTGCTTTTGCGACTACTGCAAAATCGTTTTGTCTTGACATCATCACTAGAAGTTAATCATTGGGTAATCGGATCACCTTATAGCTTTAATAACAATTCTAATGCTTTCGAATATATGATTTCTTTTCAATTTGACAGTTTGGTTTATTTAATGAAACTGTTTCGGAATTCCTACCCTAGAATATACATTGAATAATATGCGTACGGCGGAGAGGGGAGGGAGCTGTTTTAGTTTTTATAGAAATAAGTGATTCAAAAAACGAATGCCACTTCTAATGACTATTATAAAACAATGTCTTGCATTTTAAATAGTTTTACACGTGTTTTGGGAACAGGATTATTTAAAATCATTTTTATTATAGAAAATTTTATAAAAAGGCAGAATCTTTCCTTTTAATTATTTTCTCTTTTTTAATATTGAAAACTGTTGCCTCACAAATTCACTACCATGTGGCGTCCTTGGTAAGGAATGAAAATTTAATTGGATTAAGGATTAATTAGTAACAAAGTTTTGAAAATTATTGAAGTAATGCATTCGTCATCGAAAACACAAATGAACAAAATTATCAGGTACTCTATGGAAAAATTGACTGCAAAATTCCTTCTTTATAATTATGAAGCAAATCAAGTTCATTAAAAAAGTTTCATAAAAAAATTTGCCCTTCTTATTTTTTTCAAAATGGAAAAACAAACAGATATACAGGGTGTCCCAAAAAAATGTATACACACTTTAAATAATTGTAAATTTGGGGTTTATTATAATTCGAATAATTTTCAACATGTAAAAGATTCTACAAATATCATTCTATTGTCTTGTTATCGCATGTTCTCAAACTGATGTCCGTTCTGCTCCAGACACTGTTGACAACGCGAAGAGATGGAATAGCACACATGATGAAACAATTCCCTTGGGATATTCGTACATTCATGTTCAATGGTTGCCCTCAGTTGAACAACTGTTGCAGGTTTATGGACGTCCTGAACAGTTCCATCAGCTTCAAACTTATCTCTAATTCGAGTGATGGTAATTCGTGTAGGTGGTTCTTTGTTAAACTCCCTCTTAAATTTTCTTTGCACTTCTACTGCATTTTCATACTTCCAGTAGCATTTTAGAATAAATTTCCTTTCTTCAAATTCAAGTCTGTCTGCCATCACTCGGTTCAATGGGTTCAGTTTGTAAAGAAAGAAGAAATAACTTAGTTATCAGCTGCTAAAATGTGTATACATTTTTTGGGGACACCCTGTATATCTTCACACTTACGACAATACATTAATTTTAAAATTTAACCACTGTGATTTTATTCAACTTCCAGTCCTTTTTCTTAACGTTTAGCATTTATTTTCGTGTAAGATAACAAACGAAAAGACAAAAGAAAAAAAAAAGAAATCAATTATTTTTGAGATAAATAATCTGTTTATATATAAAGTGGCATGAAATGTAAGCTTTTTCGAGCGTATTTTTCCTTTCTATTTTCAGATCATTAGCGACATCGATCTGAAAGCCCCTTCCGTAAAGCTGGTGAATCTGCTGACTCTTCACCCGTCTGTTTCAGTCTACATGTATGAATTTGACTACGCCAGCTCAGATGACGTTATCGCTAACAAATATGTAGGTGCGAAAAATTCGTGGGTAGGTGAGTCGCAGATTGAAGATGTGCTGCTACATCCCACCCATTTCTTGTTTCTTTTCCTGAAATTAAGTTGTGTATCCCTTAAGGATGACTCATTGTTGTGAATTTAATATTTTGATAATTATTAGGATGATGCACAGATGTCTGGGCTTTTTTTTTTTATCTTTTTGTTACTTAAGTTTTGATGACTTGATAACTATTGATAGTTAAATTTTGATGTTTACAAGTAATAGTTAAGTGCAGATTATTTGTCTACATTAGCAGGTTCCAATATTATTCGCAATCTTTTTAAAATAATATTTGTTTTTTTCTTAACGTATTCTTGTTATACCATCTTAACTAAACCCCCGGGGGGTACTTCTGAATGAGGATGAGATGCTTCCGGCATGGTGGTTGGATCTCGCCACCCTGGAGGGTACACAAATAGGTGGGGGATCTGACTCCTCCCATCGATGACGGGACGTACTTCCTTCGGGGAGGGTTGTACCGTGGCCGGTGACGGCCCTTAGGACTCAACCACAGTTCCCGCCAATGTTGCTGTTGCGGCGGTCCGGTCATTCAGTTTTATGGTTTAAATCCGTGTGCCTTCTTGGTGGGTCGGAGAGTTAGATGGTTGACTATACCATCTCAACTATTCCTTTGTGCAAATTACTACTATTAATAACAATAACAGTAAAGGCTTCAATTAGTTTAGAAGTCAAACTACTAGATTTAACAACTTCTGTATGGTTAAACTTTAATTTAACATTTCATTACATTTTTATAATAGCACAGATTCAATACTACAGCAAATTAGCACATTGATTACCACGCTGAATTTCTTACGATATAATTTATTTATGGATGCTTAGTCACTGGTGACCTCCGAGTTAGTCAAGGTGTTAATCTCATTAACCCCGTCGTATAAAATGATGAATCTGACCCGCGGATCGAATTATTGAATTTTGAAGTTTAAATCTGTAGTTAAGTGATAGTACTAAGCAATTTAAAATGCAAGAAATCGCTTAAAAACTCTTCAATATCTCAAATGCCTTTATACTATTATAGAAATTAAAATAATAATAAATGTTGAAAAATAGGATATGTCATCTAATTAGGGAGTTAAGTAAATTCATGAGTCAAGGAGTTAACTTATGATGAAAGTTGACAGTTATTTATTGAGATAATCAATTAAATTGAAACATGAAACTTTGAGAAGATTAACTTTTTTTTCTGGATACTGCTAAATGAAAAGATTAAAAAAAAAGGTACCTATTAACATTTCTTTTTCAACTTTTGCGAAGATATGGATAGTTCATACATAATCGTTCAAAATCATTGATTTTGGGTGGGGCTGCTGACACCTAATTATCAATCAATTAGTAGATCTTTATCTATTCTTTGCTTTTTCATATTTCGTGAACAGGTTTTAGGGTTTGCTCGACTTTTCTCTTGTGTACGAACTGTGGGAAATACAATTCTCTTTTGCTTTATTTTCCACTATTATTGCTATCACCTTAGTTTATCCCTAATTTGTATTAGCAAAGGATAAACAAAAGTGATGTTACTCCATGTCATGACGTCATGCTTTTTTGTTTTACTTAATCTATATAAAATAATTGATCCAATAATAAATGTGGTAGGATCCATTCTTCCTCTTATCATTTAAGGACATCTCTTCCAGTTACAAAGTACAGAGTGGTTATAATTAAAGTTTCACTTTGAAATGATCTTACAAGGGAAACTACTTGACCAAATGTTATCAAACTAGGTAATAATTTAAAGGAGGGCGTAAGAATTTCTTTTCTGACAAAAAAAAAAGTTCAAAAACTCACCACCAGGTATGAAATGGCGCTGTATCAATATTGTTAAGCAAAATAGGACATGAAGACATTGTTTTAAAATGGGTTAAATCGTTTCTCAAACGTGTTACAAAGTATGTTAAATGTGTGTTATCTCAAAAGCACTTTTGTGGTGACAATTAAACAATTTGGCGGAACTGAAAGATGCGATACAATGACATGTGCGTAACATTCCTCTTGCTACGTTAAGAACTACTTTTGAGAATGCAGTAATGCGATTTAAATTGCTTTCAGAAAATGGTGGACGTCACATGGATCATGCTTTGTAATACGTTTCAGAAACGATTAAGCACATTTCAAACCGATGTCTTCATGTCCTATTTTGCTTAACAATATTGCATAAAGCGCCATTTCTCAGTTGGTGTTTAATTTTTGAACTTTTTTTTGGTGAAAAAAGAAATTCTCATGACCTAATTTAAACTATTACTAAATTTTATAACATTTGGTCTAGTAGTTTTCTTTTTATGACCATTTCAAAATTGAACTTTAATTATAACCACTTTGTATTTTTTATTTAATTAACATAAAAGAATTTCTCTATTAATAAACCTGATGATGATCGTATAGTTAGTTATTTTTGACTTCGTAGGTCATAAATAAATAATTGTCGCCAGATCCTATCAGTCCCTTTTTTAATGAAAGCGAGAAAAGAATTTGAGGAAATAGTGAACGAATTATTTATATCGAATTTTTATATTATAAACACAAATATAACGAAAATCCTCGAAGACAAATAGTATTCTGAAAGGATTTACTTCAGATAGAAGTCGGGAAGAGATAAAAATAATCAATATCATTTTTAACAAAATAAAATAGGTGCTATCAGACAATTCATTTTTTGATTATAGTCGTAATGTACCTGAAGATAAAAAACATTAAATCTCAAAAATCAAGTTCTCTAATTCATCCGAAGACGGCTGTTAAAAATGCATATGAAAATCTTGTGCACCGGCAAAGCCTTTTTTTCACCTCGGATGATTTTTGGTTTGCTAATTTCACCATTTTAAATGGCACTTTATAATAGATAATCCGGGTGATTTAAAAATAAAACTGTTTTACCATATATAATAATATTGCCGCATTGAAAGCAGATTCTGGACCTTTCTTTAATTTACCAGATAAGTGTTCTAGACTTTTCTTACTGTTTCCAGAAAAGCATTCTGTAACTTTCCCTGTTAGTATAAAAGCAGAAGATCTGTAAGTCACTGTGTTCTGAGCTCAGAGTTGAGTTAATAAATTGGTTTAGATCTACTTCTTGTGTGTGTGTGTCATTGAGTTCCACACTAGAGTACCTACGTGACATTCTTTGGTGGAGGCGCCGGGTACGATTCCATTCAGCGTGGAAACGGATTTACGCAGAAGCAATCGCCTTAAAGGCCTTGACTCAGAATTTGGACTTTATAACCCACCACCCAGAAAAACAAGGAAAATGTCTGTTGAACAGGAAACTAAACCGGTCATCCTGACACCAGCACAGCAAGAATACAGGAATCCATCTGTATTTAAAGGAGACGTGGGACAAGACCCAAGCAAATGGCTGAAGGAATATGACAGAGTATCAAAATTTAACAGACGGGATGACATGATTTGTCTCGCAAATGTGTTATTTTTCCTGGACGGCACAGCCAAGTAATGGTTCGAAAATAATAAAGATAAATTGACTTCCTGGGATGTTTCCAAATCAAAGTTAACAGAGGCATTTGGGGAAACACAGTACTATGTAAAGAAGACAGAAGACCAGCTAAAGTATAGAGCTCAAAAATCTGGTGAAAGCACGCAGTCATACATCCAAAGCGTGTTGGGATTATGCCATCAAGTCAAACCAGAGAAGAGGAAAGTGTCTCAATTGATGAAAGGAGTCGCCGAAGATGTTTACCAGGCACTACTGACGAAAGAGATAACCACTACAGATAACTTTATTAAATGGTGTAGAAAAATCGGCAGCATCTTCAATTTTGGAATTAACCAGAAGTCACAAGGATCTATATCTGGAAAATAGGGGTGTTAGGAGACAAGTGGAATTCTATGTTTCGCCAAGAAATTCTGAATAAGGCGTGACGAATGAGACGGAGCACTGTCATGATGCAACTTTTCGTCGTCCAGGTCTGGTCTTTTGCGCCGAGCTGCATCTCTGAATCGGTGTAGAACTTGTTGATAATTCCTTTTTTTCATTGTTTATCCTTCCAGTGCTTATTCGTAATGCATTCGCAATTGTTTCTGTCGATGTGCGGCCATTTTTTGAGTCGGTTAAATCTCTCCTTCATTTGTATTACCCCCCCCCCCCCCCCCTCATATCCAAATACTTGCTGAATCTTGCGAATTGTTTCGCTTTGAGAATCACCAAGCTTTTGCCAAAATTTGATGCTTATCTCGTCTTTGCTTATCTCTTTCAGTCATCTTGAGATAAATCAAAAATCCAATGAGCACTTCTAACAACGCCTTACTCAGCGGCCAGCAGGTGGTGACTGGCATACGCGAATACGGAGAAAAGAATCAAGCATTTAAGCGTTAAGCTGTCTTCTTCCACTGTGCACAGTGGCGCCGCTCTAGCATCATTACCGAACGCAGGAAAATTCAAGCCCCTATACTTTTTAGACTGCCCGTGTATTTATAATTTGTTCTTCAAAAGAGAAAAATTTGATTTAACTAATTCACAAAAATAAAAATACAAAAAATAATAATTATAAGAATAAATAATCGATTATATTTTGTCTCACAGTGATCAGTTTGAGAAGCAAAATGTGCTTAAATGTACTTTCTCTAGAATATCTTTATTTTTGACGATTCCAGCTCTCAATATCTATGTCGAAACATGCATTCAGGATTTGAAAAGTATCTCGAAGGAGTCAAACCATGCCGTTTTATTAGCAGCCTGCTCGTATTTGTTCCCTAAAGATAGAGAGAAGAATAATAATACATTAGGTGAGACAAACCTTATAAACTTGAAATATAAAGTTCATTGATTTCATACATGATAAATAAATTCACTTTCCTAAATACAATTACTGTTAAGAAAACGTTGAAATCATTATCTCACATTTTTCCTTCAAAGTGACCAAATTTGTACGCGATATCTGCAAAAAAAAAAAAAAAAAAAAAAAAAAAAAAAAAAAGGAAGGACATCCTGCAGATAATTATTTTGTTTGTTAATTAATTTTTGCTTACAATTTTCAGAGATAAAAAGAGCTCTAAAAGCATTGTAAAAGTAATTCTATCAGTTTGACCCTCTAAAGGGCCATTTTTTTCTAGTCATATTATGTTAAAATATTTTTAGGCTTGAAATTAGAATAAGAAAAGGGATTCATTTAGCTTATTAGATAAATTTAATTTGAATAATTAATTAATTTGGTTAATTAATAATTAAGTGACAAACCAAGACACATCATTTTGGGTGAGATAAAGAACTGAAGCATCTAAGTTTCTGACTTACTAAAAAAAATGTGTCAGAACTGATGCCAACCTACATAATTTCATACAAAGATTGATAAATTTGATGGGAAGCATACTTCTCACGGCCCTAGAAAGGGTTAAACAAAAATTGAGAGAAAGAAATAAAATCAATATATTAATAAAAAAAAGTATTTTTAAAAACACTGGAAAGATTTTTCACTTTCAGGTAAATATACAACAGCTTAAATCCGAAATAGATTGAATGAATAAATATAATGCTAAATTGTTAAATTAAGATATTAAAAGGAAAAGTTTCATTATTTTGATGGTTTTATACTTTTTAGTTATTAATTTATAAATCGATATTATAGATATTTCAGAATTATAAAATTATTTTTCTCAAATTCGCATCTGGTAGCACTACTTTCCATTACATCAAAATTTAATTAAAATTTTGTTGGTTTTTTTTGTACTGAAAATATTAAAATAAAATATTCTCGATAAAAATGTACAAATGTTAAAGAATATTCTTAACTCTGGAACACCAGTAACGGAGTGAAAAATCGGTTACGATATTTCATCTTTATAAATATAAAATTATTTGAAGAAATTTTATAAATAAATTGAAAAAATGCAAATGCCCAAGCAGTATTGCATTGTATTAATCCTTCAATTTTTTTTATTGCTTCATCATGGAGCAACTGCGCTAGTTAATATTACATCATGAAATCTAAGCAAATTTACTAAATTGCAAAATCGTAACTTCTGACTTCATAATCAAAATAATAATAACAGACAATAGAATATTTTGTTTTTAAAATCTTTAAACATTACAATATGCATAATATCTATATAAAACACAAGGCCACAGGATCAATGTACGGCTCATGCGATCTGTGGCTTCAAGGTGTTAAACAAAGATGTTGGAAATGGGTTATAAAATTTAAAAACAAATTAATTTTTATAATTGTCAGATATTTGAATTTAATTATCCTTATTTATTCAGATATCTTTTTTGATGTATAAAAACACGGAATTCTTTTTGAAATATCATGAGGAAATTTATGCAACCAATTGTTGGAAATGCGAAATTGCCAAGTATTCAAGTACTTTTGTTTCTAATTTTTTTTTCTTCTCATTCATAGTTCAGTAGATGAATCGACTCTATTTCATAGAATTCAATGAAATAGAGTCGATTCATCTACTATTTCATTGCTTTTTGCATATTTTATTTATTTATTTGCCTACGCCTTAATTTTGCCGCAGGAAACACCAATAATATTATATTTAAATAATTATCAATGAAATTAGAATCTCTTTTAGCATTTCAAACTTTCAATGTATAAATAATGAACAGTCTATTTGCAGGTTCTTACCACGAAAGTGAGCTTTACTACATATTTGGGTTTCCTCACATGAATTTGAGCAATGCTCTGAGACTGCCTGAAGACAAAGAAGTCTCTAATATTATGATCCAGCTTTGGACGGACTTTGCAAAACATGGGTGAGTAAAATATTTATATGTCTTGAAAGAATGTCCATGGTAACTTTAAAAAAAGATATTACTGATAATTTTTGATTATTTATTGTGTATATAAATATGACTCCGCCCTTTTTAAGTTGTTGATTTAAAAAAATAAAGGATTAATCCATTCAATGTATTCCTTAACACAGACATTACAGAAACTATAACATTTGCCCATCTTTATAGCAACAAGCGAATTTCATGAAGGAAAAAGTCTGTTTGTTTAGATGCAATAATTTTTTTTGTATTTACTTGGGAATTAAATATCTCTTCAGAAGCAGCTCTCTGTATCGAGCGAAACAAATAGTATCTGAAGGATCAACATCTGGCGAATACATCAAATGGGGCAACATATCCCAGCGAAGAATTAGATTACTTTCATCACATTTATCAACTAGAAGTATGCACTTCTTTGTAACTTTTTAGGAATTAGGCACTGGACTGCAATTAGAATGGGCATTCTATATAATTTATCTTGTTAAAAGGTTCTACAAATTTTCTCTTTTTCTCAATTATATCAATAACTTGTAAAAAATTTCCACTTTGATTTGGTTTTTATACAGAAGTTCATAATTATGGTTAATTAAAGAAAGTTTAGATAACTTGAGAGGAATAAAAGTATTATATCATTTGCTGCTGTAATGAGTGACAAACTATTCTAATATCTACTGCCTATTTGGCTATTTTTAATATTGTTACAAAATTTTTTTCTACAAATGCCGCCAATCAATCGTAATAATGCAGCGCATTTAATCGCAAGTTCAACAGCTTGCTTGCTGTCTAATCCTCTCAAATCTTTTACTTGTCGGCGACTTCGACTACCCTCATACACGACCTCCTCGCAGCTTCAGAGTGCCCGTCTTTTATAGTTCCGGAGAATATAGGGCTAGAATCTTCAGATCAATCAGAACGTCTCTGGGTGTATCTCGGTTCCTACTGGATGGATCGTGATACTTCTCGAACTTTCCAGTGTGATCCATTTTGTCGCCAAATTCATCGCCAAGCCGCCAAATGGTCGCCAAGCTCAGCACGCACAGGACAGATCTCACAACGGTTTTAACGGGTTTTCCCATGATGACACTATTCGTGCCGGGTAGCAAAATTACAGATTTGTAACAATATATAGTCTTAAACAAAGCAAGCAAATTCATAGTAATTGTTAACTTCAAAATGCATTTGACATGTTCACTTTTTTTTTTTTTTTTTTTTTTTTTGCATTTACACACATTTGAAAAACTTAAGTGAACTATATTCCTTTCAGCTATTCTCTCAAATCCAATGACATCACTAATGAAATGCTTTATCTTAATTTTTACTGATTTACAGAAATCCAACTCCAAGAGGCGTGAACGAGGAGAACATGGTGAAGAATTTCACTTGGAGACAGTACACAGAAGAGGAAGATTGTTTCGCAACTTTGGGACTGCAACCTTTCGTGGCCAGATCTTACGAGTCGGAAAGGATGACCTTCTGGAACCACTTCGTACCTCTCTTTACTGAATATCCTATTTTAATTTCGCCCAACCACACCAAAAATGTGCCGTTTGAAGAATGTAACTTCACTTACCTCCTTACTTTTGCTGGGTGGCTGTTAGCTATTATCCTTTTGATCCTGGTCCTGCATCTGTGTTCTTGTAAAATGTTTAAGAATTTTGGTGTGATGAAGAAAATTCCAATACCTGTTTGACAGATGTAAGAGAAAAAAAAAAAGAAACACTTGTTTATATACATTTATCTTTACAATTGTCGGTGACAACTTGGTCAACAAACAAGTCATCTGTTAATCAAAAACGAAATGATCCTGTTAAATCCCGATTTTGATGGCTCAACAATGAAATCCCAGAAGTGCGTATGAAAGCCATACTCGCATTACTCTTTGTAAAAATATTTTATATAACTTTTACTACAATTTTTTAGAACTTTCGCAATTGTTTTAAGATTCTTACTAATTTGTTGTAGTGATATTTTAAAATTTTCTCTCTCTGACTTGAATCATCAAAAAAAAAGCACTATAACTAGCATGAAAGGAAATGGATTGTTGTTATGAAGTTATGATATATTAACGTATATATGTGTGTGTGATTTCCATTTCCAAAAATCAAATTCTTCAACTCGGATGCAAAACCCTGTGATGTCTGCTAGATCGACTTTTCAAGTTTCTTGCTTGCATTGTATATTTGCATTGTTTCAAAGTGATTCTCATCATTTCCAATTTCTATGCAATGAATTACGTGTTCCTGTAATGATGTGTGATCATAATTAAAATATTCAAAGTTTTCAGCGTATTTATTCTATAATCAACTTGCACGCCTTTTCAATCAAATCCTTATCACAGAAAAACAACCCAGATATGGGATGAAAAGCTCTCGGTATGGTGGTTGATTCTCGATTTCTTAATGCATACCTTAATACTCCTACTATTGAATAGAGCTATTCCGTTTTCATGGCCAGACTTCTTTCACACATAAGGGGTTATTCCTAGTTGAACATGACATGAAGATGAGAAGCTCTCACTTTAATGGTTGATTCTTAATTCCTGCGTGAGTACATAAATGCTGGGGGCTTGAGTTACTTCCATTTCCATGACGAGACTTAAGTCATTCAGAAAAGTTGTACTTAACCCATTAGCCATTAGAATTCAACTTTTGAAAATAGTCTCCATATTATCATGACGATGTTCAATCATTTTATTCGGTGTTTAGGTAAGAAAGGTGTTGACTCTCATGTATTTTTCAATCAAATCCTCTATCAAAATAGTATGTTGAATATTTTTTTTGCAAATAAAAAAAAGGATTCGCGATTGGATATTACATTTCTTTCAAGGAGTGTGATTATCTTTGATGATGGTAAATAACGACATGAAGATAAATGTTGTGCAATCATAAGAATACATGTAGAGTTAAATTCTCAAGTCTTTTTTCTCAAAACTACTTTGTTAAAGTAACGCTTAAACACAAAAATATTATTATACTGATAAGATATTTTGTTGAGAAGTGCTGATTTATGAAATTAAATGTAAATTAAGCGAAACCTGTCATTTTTTTTTTTTTTTTTGCAAAAAAAGTATTAGAATATAAATATGTATTTTTTAAAAATCATCACATTTTCTCATAACATCAAATATTAATTAAATTTATTTTTACATTTCACGATTTCTAACATTTTAATATGTCTCTGTGGGAAAGAAAAAAAATTTAATCTAATTTTGAACCAATTACGCATGGTTTTACCTTTTAATATATTTTATTAATGATGATAAGTATGAGTAACAGGAAAGAATTCATCGAATAAATTCATGTAGAATTACATTTATCCAACGTAATTTAAGCAAGTCACGCCATTATTTCCCGATTCATATTTCAACTTCAATGTTCTATTTTAGAACTTGCAATGGGAAACGAGTATTCCTCCTTGTCCAGTTCTAGATCACCCACGTCAAAACAGCAAAAAGGATGTCCCGATATTCAGCACGATCGGAAGAAACGGTCTCCATAGCTCAACAAACTTCATTAGGAAGAAGGGTCAGCAAAAATAGATCATAGATTTCTTCAAAAACAAGTACAAACAAATGATGAGAGAATAAAAATATTCAGGAGATGGGAATTAATCTGTGAGATATAATTCGAAATTGTTTGGAAAAGATTCCTTTCATTTATAATACAATAATCTGACAAATATATTACATTGAATTTCAATTATTTCCTTTGGTTTCTTAGTAAATAAGTTTTAAATAAGCGTTTGAAACCTTCTCTAAATTTCTGTTCGTTTATAATTTATCAAGCGATTATTTGTAGGCATTCAAATGAAATCACTAGATATATATGAATATCGAATATTTGTAACAGTTTAGAGCAGATATTTTTAAATTTGCAAGATTTTGGACCTTATAAATAAAAAAGACTAAAAAAACATACTTACAATTATAAAAGCATTTTCTGATTAAAAATCAATGCTGAGTGTTTTAAATAAAATAACAGAATGATTTAAATTTATATTACTCCACCACATAACAAAATATTTGTATTCTAACAAATATCTAAAACTTATTTATTGTTATGCCACTTGGATTTACTTGAAGATTTTCAGATTACGCCAAGATCGCCATAGCGCTGAACCATCTATATTCCTTTTCTATAAACTTCAGCAGTCAGACTCACAAAGAAAGGTCAAGTGATCTATGTTTTAAATCAAGAGATGCCACCACCCACATAGATGCTGCATTCTGCTTATACAAATATTATGGGTATTATATACCGTTACGTATACGACATCAAGATTGGTTACAATCCCGAAATTTCCTGGCAATTTTCAGATAACGCCAAGAACGCTAGGATGATAGGTTTGCTTCACTGTTATTAAATTACGTAAAGATCGCCAAATTCCATTAAGCATAAAATGTCAAGATTTCGCCAAGTAAGATGATTACATTCCCTTGTTTACTTGATGATTTTCAGATTACGCCAAGCTCCAATGTATAATGCCGGGTTCACACTCGGCCAGTTATAAGGCGGTCAATAGGCAGCGCATGTTCAGAAAGGGACTGATTTATGTTTGCCACAATTTCAAAAGATAGATCCAGGCATTCCATACTTGGCTATAAATTGCCGTTTTGTCATCCCTGAATTTTCCTTTTTCACTGTAAATCGTATTAAAATGATGGATATTTACACATAAAAAAGTATGATTAAAAAAAAGGTCAACAGGCCTAAATTTGGAAAACTATGGAAAAGAAATGTCAAATAAAATGAAAAAAAATTCGCATCAGAAAGAATAAAGAGCAAAAAAGGTCTTAAATAATCTATAAGTGATAAATTTTTTCAAACCAAAAAAATCCGCCACATTCTACAAAAACATGCGCAGTAAAAAAAAAAAAAAAAAAAAAAAAAAAAATACAATACAGCGGTATGTTGTTGTCTCCTCGGGACAATTACTTGCCATCGCCCGAACACCAATTTTCAGCCTTTTTATGCATGCGCTCGCTGCCTGCTGGCCGTCCTATAAATGGCCGAGTGTAAACCCGGCATTAAAGATATAAAGATTTCCACAAAGTGATTGGCTTCATGTTAGATTTTTTGGCCGATTTATCGTGGGGAACGTAAAAATTCACAAGTACCAATTATATTTATTTTGAAAAGGTTAACTAGATATGAAGCTACGATTTACCAAGTTAAATTCTTTAAAAATCTACTAAAAAACGCTAACTGAGTATGGCCGCCATCATAAGCACTAATTTAAATAGGAAGGGGTAACTAAAAAATGGAGAAATATACCTGAATTAAAAAATACCAAAATAAAAGAGTACCATTTTCCATTTATCTAATTCTTTACGTATATCATCAAAAATAATGTAATGCGCGATTAGTGATATCATAGTTTATGAATATCTGGTTTAAGAAGTTGAGTTTTCAAAGTATGGTGTTTTTGATGTCGGTTTTTTTTCTTGTACTGTTGAACGAATAATGAAATATATTTCTAATGCGTCTCAGAACGTATTATAAATTTAAAAAATCCAATCAACATTCTGTAAATCGCAATTTTCTGTTCTAAAATAGTTCTAGAATCCGTTAGAGCTTTATAGGTAAGTTGTTTCAACGCGACCGTCAGCGTCATTCGTAATTCTGAACAATACTTTGTGCTAACTCAACATCAATCTAGGCAAATAATTCACTGCTTTAAAGATAAAATGAATTGATAGAAAATAAGTTCAAATAAATGAAAGGTTAAACTTTGAAATAAAAGAAATTTCACTTCACCGATTCGTTCATTAAAGACAGAGAAAGTTGCTAAATAATTTACAGCTTTTATACAAATTCGTTTTATAGGCAAGTTTGCAACGTTTATTCTCTATTATTATGCGTGTTATCATATATGCGTTTCTTCTCTAAGTACTAATCTACTCACAATTATTTGGGAAGATTGAGTTTATCAAAGAAGAAAAGATGTATCGTTGTGTCAAACGTTGGATTCGAAGTACTGTCTTATGCGTATTTTGAAGATCATTCCATTTTTACCTTTCATCAGAACAAGTATTTAATGAACTTAAATCGGCCTGGAAAATTTCGATGTATTTGTTAAATATGATAAGGTATAATTCTTTTATTGATTATTATCTTAAGAAAATCTGAATAGTATAATTTTCTCATTTATTATTGAAAAACTACAATCAATACGTTCTGGGCTAACAATTCTGAAGCACAAGTTCATTTTGATGGGTGGGCTTTGAAACCATTTATAGTACCTTAAATATCATTATCCATGACACGTGCTTAAAAAGTATCCATTAAAGATAATGATGATTTTTTTTCCCATAATGGACACTACGAAAATTATTTTGCGATCGAACATTTTGGTCCATTTTGTCCATTCGGAGATATTTTCCGTTGTTTCTCGATTTTTTTACGAGGTCATCATTTTTTTGGTTGCTCGTGCGTTCTAAATGGCTATGTTTTATTATGATTTTATCTCTTTCTTGTTATGTAATGGATTAACTGAATTTTTTATCTTTTGCGCTTTATTCTTAACCCATTAATTGGCAATTTTTTATAACATTTTTAGGCCGGTTAAGTTACATATATATATGCACAAAAAGTAATGTGTAATAGTGTAATTATATTCGAATTATGCTTTGTGTTGAACATATTTTATATTTTTGAAAAAAGGCATAGTTATAAAAAGATCAATAAAATCATTTAAAAAACACTGAGTAAATAACAGATCGCGATCATAATTTCAATGCTTCATATTTATGTGTGGCATTTCATTATAATATAAAAATCAAACCAAAAATATAATGATTCAAACAGCACAATTCTGTTTCATTCAACTTACAGACGAATTTCAAATTTGTTCTCTTGGCATTTCATGGCAAATGAACAACGGGATGTTTTTTTTTATAGAAATGACAGTAAACTGAATTTCCAAGAAGTTGAATCCATTCTTTTCTTTTTTTCATATTTAAAATCAAGAAACTGCATATGATGTAGCTGATCAAAAAGATACAATAAAAGAAGATAATCATTTAATCAAAAATTTGCCAAAAAAAAAACCTATACACAATTTATAGATAATTTCATTTTAGGATAGTTAAGTTTAATCAATACTAAAAATGTTTTATATATTTTATAATTCTTTCCAATAATTTGAAGGAAACTGCATATATTCATATTTCTGAAAAATTAAATCAAAGTTCTAAATAAATTATTATTTTATAATAAAAAAGACGCTAAAAAATAGGAAGCAAAAATTTTCTTTTCTTAAAAAAATTCCTTTATCTGAAATATATCCAATAATTACAAATATCAAAAATATTGAAATATATATATTAAAAAATGGCAATGTTTTTTAAATATTTTTTTTTAATTTGTACTCTTTATAACAAATGAATTTTCTTTTGATAGTGATACTATCAAAAAATAACATGCATGAAATTTTGTAAGCAAATGTAAAATATTTTATTTTGCTGCAAGGCTAATACTAATAAGAAATGTCTTTTTAGCTGAAAAATAAGCAACTCGGGAGACTCCTTGTGTTCTTTGTTGTATTTCGCATTGTCCAATATCTCAATTACAATTTTATTAGTTAAACATTGAGGGGCTGATATACTACGGACTTGCGATGAGTTCATAGATGTTGGATAAAGCACCCAAATATTAAAATAGAAAAGTGATAGTATCTCATTATTTCCTGTAAACTATTCAGTTCTAGTAATATGTCCATCAAGATATCAAATTATAAAAAGAATTACTTTCATTTTTACCTCCAATTCAGAACACTTCTTTTCCTTCTAACAATAAAAAGCTACGAAAGCTTTTAAATGTTTCATTTTGTACAGCATGAGAAATAGATAAAATGAGGATAGAAACGATCATATATAGATAGAAGGTGGATCACTGTCTTTTTCTCTGAATGCTGTGTGTTGTGACTTATGGCGCTTTACAATCCCGCTGATAGTTATTTGTCAGCTATTTAAGCCGAGTGAGCATCTCTTGTTTTTACAGTAGCGCCAACTAAAGTCAAGAGTACAATTTAGCTACTCACACGTCACAACCCTTTTTACGTGACGGACTTCATTCATGCCTTTCATTCACAGATAGTAATTTATACCTGAATTAGATAAAGATCACCTCTGAACCTGTACCCCCAGTGGTATTACTTTCGACACGGAGGACTTTGTGACCACGACAGATTTATACGTGCGCCAACCACCACACATACGGAGAGTCTTCAGCCGACAGGGTTCGAACTCACAAACTAAGGGATACGAGTACAACGCCCTACCAACAAGGCTATACCAGACCCCTGAAAGTTAAATTTCGGAAACAAGGAATATATTGAATGTTATGACCTATAATTTATTTTAATGCGGTGGATACCCTTCTACACTGAAAAAGAATGATCTGCTTTTATCACTATATCATGTTAAATTTTACAGCCATTTCCTGTACACAAGAATCAGCAAGTGAGAGGTGGCCAAGCGGCAATGGGAATTTTTGCCTACTTGTCCATTTGATTTACCAATTACTTTTTTATAAGAATCGTTGATGAAAACTTTCAAAGCCAGAAAAAAAATCGATGTATTTCTTTTTTTAAAAAAACTAACTTTTTATGCCTTGTTTTTTTTTTTTTTTTTGATACTGAGATTTTGCAGAAAAATTGAATGAAAGGATTTTTATTAAAAAAATTGAACTGGAAAATGTGAATTTATAAAATTATTATTCTGGAATAAATTTATTCAGAAACAAAATAAAAATATTTGTGATAACGTTCTTAATATATGTGAGTACGTTCGGGGTGAATTTTTTGGAAAATGTCCGAAAATAGTTATATTTTTGAATATTCGCAAAACAAAAGATTAAAAAAAACAATTATGAAACCAAAACAAACCAGTTACATGGCAAAATATTTTAAAAATTAGAAAAAAGGCGGATTTTTTTTTATCATGTGAGAGCATGATGTTGTTTCGGTTTGTGGTTTTTGAAGCCTCAAATTGGCGATTTATCGCTTTTGAGGCATCAATTTTTCGCTTTTAGGGTTATTAGAAATTAGTGCAGAAGTTTGTCAGATTTGACGATTTTTTGCCAACTCAAGTTACAACTTGATTTCTAAATTATTCATTCTCTGAATTCTTACGAATTGTCTTAATTAATTTAAGTCATTAACCAGTTTAAACCGGTTTGAAACAATCACAAGACTATCAGATTATGCATACATCGATATTTAAAAAAAACGATGGATTTTTTTTCATCTCAAAATCGGTCGAGCTCGAAAACTTTGTTTGCCAGGAAGAAAAATTGAAAATAAAAGTTTAAAATAATTGTGTATATACATAGTATATATATATACAGGGTGTTGCCGAATTCAACCGAAAAATCCAGAAGGGTGATAGTAGACATCAAGAGGATAAAGAATCACCATACGACAAGGGGTCCCAAATGACGTTTAGGGGGTGAAAATCACAAAAATATAAAGTCAGAAAACTGTTGGAAACTGTAAAAAATTAATAAAAAAATAACAAAGGGTGTTTCAACCATGAATTTTTTAAAGTGAAAGCCCATTCTTAAAGGCTATTTTTCATGTAACATGCCGATTTGATGAACCAGGGGGTCGTAAATTATTGAAAACGAAAAAGTAACTTAGAACCCTTATCTGCAAAAATATTAAAACTTTAAGAAAAATAATGGCTTGAAATATAAGAAAATTTATACTCTTTAATTTGATGTAAGTATGTATTGTGAAAACTGAGGAGGTTTTAAGATATTCAAGAAAAACTAAAATGTTTGCCGGGAAACATCGCTGCAACATCGGCACCGATGTTTACAGAAGGTATTGCAAAATTTTACCGAAAAATTCCGAGGAGTGATAGAAGGCATCACGGCGATAAGAATTTCCAAAGAAATATAAGTCGTAAACGACGGTGAAAATTTATTTGGTGGAATACAGATACAGCATACATTTACAGCACAGATATTTTAACATAAGAAAGGAGACGATGAGAAATTTTTATAAAAATTGCTCAATTTGCGGCCACGAAGATCATTACACAACCGACACCGACGTTTAAAGGATCGCCGGAAGCGCTGTAACATGCCAGATGTGCTTGCGGCCAGCAGCGACGACGATCCGTGCTACAAAATCTTCAACTGTATCCGAAGGTGTCTGATAAGAGATTTCATGTGGCCCTAGAAGAAGAAATCCAAGGGATTGACGTCCGGGGAACAATGGGGCCAATCAAAGGTCCGCCGCTTCCTATCCACCTCCCAGGATATGTATCATCTAAGCAGTTACGCACAGAATTCGGAAATGCGTTGGTGCACCAACATGCATTAACCACATCTTCTGAAGTACAATGGCCGGTATTCCCTGCAGTAAATCCGGAAGAATGTGCTGCAAGAAAACAAGGTACTTTGCGTCATTCAGGTGTTCGAGCATAAGATAGGTCCCAACAGATGATCTCCGAGAATTCCTGTTCAGATGCAAATACTAAATTTGTGTTGCGCGTTCGACGAGATAGTGATATGGGGATTTTCGGATGATCAAATATGTGCATTGTGCGTGTTGAAGACGCCTTCTGTAGTAAAGCAGGCTTCATCTGAGAATAAAATTCTTGCAGGAAAGAGTGCATTTTCCTGTGTGGTACCAAGCATCCAGCGTGCGAACTCCATCCGACGTGGGAAATCGTCATCACATAGGAGTTGGACTTCTGCAAGTGGAAGGGGTACGTGTTTTCAGCACGCATGACTTCCCATACCATTTCGAGCCGAATACCCAATTAAGCTGCAACTGATCGCGTGCTTGTCGATGGGATATCGGAAAAGCGCTGCAAAACTCAGTTTTCTGTTTCAGGTGTGCGCACACTGCGTTCTTTCCTTGCATTTGGTCTCGTCATTTTGAAGGACCCTGCCTCCCGCAACCGTCAATCAATATTTACAAAGGTACTGTGGTGTGGACTATCTACTTGGATATTGCTCTTTGTATATTCTTTGTGCTAGGCGTCCATTACCATCCGTACGGCCGTAAATTAAATGCATATGCGGATATTCGTCATTCGTGAAATCTGACATGTTGTTTGCGAATGAAATTTATCGACTATCAATTCTGCACTGCTCTTTAATGAATACAAGCTGTTTTTATTCTCCTCGAACCATCAATTCAGCAATTCTAACTGCTTTTATATTCCTCGAACGCATGGAAAAATTACATACGAGAAAGCTTCTTTTTCTCGATTACCTTGTTACAAATCCTCGCATTCATAGGGCCATTCACTTCGCCAGGCTAATTGTCTTTTCGATGTCTGTTTTTGAGATTTTCACAGAATAAACGTCTTCTGCGACCCTATGTTTTATGTTAACTTTCAGCTTCTTAATGCCTATTATCTCTTCTCTAAATTTACCTTTCGAATTTTTCAACAACCTCTGTAAACATTAGTACCGATCTTGCAGCGATGTTTCCTGGCAAACATTTTAGTTTATTTTGAATATCTTAAAACCTCCTCAGTTTTCACACAACAGATTTAGATAAAATTAAAGAGTATAAAATTCCTTATGTTTTCAAGCTTTTATTTTTCTTAAAGTTTTAAAATTTTTGCAGATAAAGGTTCTAAACTAATTTTTCGTTTTCAATAATTTACGACCCTCTGGTTCATCAAAGCGGCATGTTACTACATGAAAGCCTTTAAGAATGTGCTTTCACTTAAAAACAATTCATAGTTGAAATACCATTGGTTATTATTTTATTAATTTTTTACGGTTTCCAATGGTTCTCCGACTCCCTATATTTTTGTGATTTTCTCCGTCTAAACGTTGTTTGGGACCCCATGTTTTATGGTGATTCTTTTTCCTCTTAATGACTACTATCCCCCCATTGATTTTGTCGGTTGAATTCGGCAACACCCTGTATATATATATATATATATATATATATATATATATATACAAAGAGAAAGGGGGGATAGAGAAAAGTCTTGTGATTGTTTCAAACCGGTTTAAAATGGTTAATAACTTAAATTAATTAAGACAAATAATGACTTAAAAATAATAATGTTCTCACATGATGACTTAAATTTGCGATTGTAGATTTCATTTATTTATTTAATTTGCTGAAAAAGTTGCAGATAGCTTAAGAAATATATTATCTGGTTCCTGAATTAAATAATATATCAAAAATAAGCTGTTTCTATTTATCCTTTAAATATTGGGGTTCTAATTATAAATAGCACGAAAGTTTCTTTTTTTTTACATTGTGAAGTACTAAAACAACTATAAAATATTTCTAAATAGATAGATTACGCATTCTCTAATTCAGGAACTGCAGAACATCTTGAGAATTTAAAAAACAAAATTCATTAGAATTTAATTTATGAGTTTTTTTCCTAAGAAAATTCAACCAAAGATTAGAATTCCAGAAAATAGTATTAAAGATGCAAAATAGCATTAAAACTTATGTAAATGCAAATATAAAAATCAGTGTAACTTCCCAAAATTAGATTTAGAAACAAAATTCTAAAGGCTTTATTAAGAAACCTGTTCAAATAGGAAGAATATTAAATTTAAACAATTCATAATTTCGCAAAAAAAATCGGTTGTTCTTCGTAGTCACCTATCTTAAATTCGAACTTACCGGTACTTATTTTTTTAAATATGGTAGCTTATCCCCGGCCCTCCCCGAAAGAAATTTTTTTCACACAATTATTGCGAGTTTGAATGTTCTACAAAATAGATATTGTTTACTCAATGTTAAGCTCTATTTTTTCACATTGTGCTACATATGAGCTTTCTATCAACATTTTTTTGAATTTATCAACATTTTAACAAAACTGATTTATATAAATGCCATTAAAAGTAGAATTCGGAATAATATTATCTATGTAGTGAAATAATTGGTAGAAGAGGAAAAAACGCATTCCAATAGCTATTTATTATTATGAATATTGTACTAAAAGATTTTTATATGGACTTAATCAACAAATTTAGAGTGGTTTTTAGCATATTCTGTGCATTACGACGAATCATATTATGTATATTTACTTTTTGTTATCAAACTGCAGTTGATAATATTTTACTAATGAAATAATTATAACCTAATGAATTAATTCACAAAATAATAGATATTTTATATTTAAGTGAATGTAATTTCCATTTGCATATTTTATTTACATCATTTTCTTATGTTGAATTCATATTATTTGGTTACAACATAGCAACTCTTCTTAGCATGTATAAATGGCAAAAGACATATTTTCATCAAATGATATTTAACCATTAACCAGACAAGAAATAGTCATAAAGAAATAAAATATGACAAATCAGAAAATTTTGAAAATTTATCGTTTCAAAAAAATAAATAAAATATATCTTCTTTAATATACGAATTTTAATTGGAGAGTGAAAAAAAATTGAAAGATGTTTGACTGTCTGCATTATCCTAACGCCACATATCAGTGATACTTTCATTTATTTTCCTTAAAAATTCCACCGATAAGCAATTAAAATAGCCGATTAAAGTAAATCAATTTTCATCCGTCTTGCAAATTTTTTAATCGACCGATCAAGAATAATCGATGAAACGTGACATCTGATTCACTTGCCATCGATTATTCTACAAAATGTAATTAAACAACAAAATGAATTGATAACAGAAGAATCGGATATCTAACATTTTGCTGACAACTAGTATTAACCGATTCATCAAATTCGGACAAAATTCGCTTATTTCGTCTGTTTACTATATAATAAATTAAAGATAAGATTAAAATTATTAGAATCTTTAATATCTAGCTCTCTAGATCTCACTTTCGAAGCGCTGAAGAATTTTGTCGATGAAAATCTTACTTTCTCGCCGATGGAGGGAGGCAAGAGATCCACAACCCCCACTAATGTTGCTACCTTGTTGACTTGGTTGCAAAGCATCGGATTCACAATTTGAAGTTCCAGGCTCCTAACTCAATATGATCAAAGTATCATTGAGTAAAAGGGCACAACCCACCCCGAATCCGTAAAGTTCAAACTCCCATACCTTCTATTATTGTGAAGCGGGAACACGAAGAGAGAGCCACCGGACCAGACGTCTTTTTTGCCATCCAACCACGACTCAAAATTACAAAATCCATTCTTTAATAACTATAGTGATGCTTAAAAGAAAAAGAGACAGGATGTGCATATACGGGAGCAGTCTAAATAGACCCAACCTTGAATTTTCCTGCGTACGATAATGATGCTAAAGCGGCGCCACTGTGCACAGTGTAAGAAAACAGCTTAATGAACATGCTTGAAATTTTTATCCGTGTTCGAGAGTGTCAGTCACCGCCTGCTGACCACTGAGTAAGGTGCTGTTATGAGTGTTCATCGGATTTTTTATTTATCTTAAGATGATTGAACGAGGTGAATAAAGGCACTGCTTCAAATTTTGTCAAAAGCTTGGTGATTCTCAAAGCGAAACAATTCGCAAGTGTTTGTAGACGATGCTATGGGGGGGGGTAATACATATGAAGGAGTGGTTTAACCGACTCATAAATGGCCGCATATCGGTGAAAAGATGGCGAATGCATCACGAATACACACCGGAAGGACAAACAGTGACAAAATAGCATTATTAACAAGTTCTACACCGACTCAGAGATGTGGCGGGCTACAAAGACTCGGCGCAAAAGACCAGACCTTTGGACGACGAAAAACAGCAGTTTCATCGTGACAGTGCTCCGGCTCATTCGTCAAGCCTTATTCAGAATTTCTTGGCGAAACATGGAATTCCACTTATCTACCAATTCCTCTATTCTCCAGATATGGCTCCTTGCGACTTCTGACTATTTCCAAAATTGAATATGTCGTTGAAAGGATCCCATTTTGAGAGTAGAGAAGATATAATGCAAAACGCGACAACGAAGATGAACACCATTAAAAAAAAAGCCTTCCATGAATGTTTTCGGCAGTGGAAAGATCGGTGGGCTAAGTGTGTGAAGGTGCAAGAGGCCTACATTGAAGAGAATTAGGGTCTCAATTTCGTCATGTAAGTAATATATTATTCCTGGCCGAAGGTCGGATATTTTTTAGAAAGCCTTCATATTTAAATTAAAATAATTTGTGGAGTTATTTCGAATCGTCCCTTTTCGGATAAGATTTGAGATGTAATATTTTAAATACACATTTTTGGTGCAGTGAAGTATTGCTTAGTTGAATTTTTTTTCGATTTCTCGCAAATAGACAATGGGATACAATTCCTCTGCGCAAGAAAAACAACGGAAATGCCTAATTTAAAAAAAAAAGAAATAATATTCAACGAAATTCTGATTTTTTTTTCGAATTTTATTTGCATCATTTAATATTAAAAATAAAGATTTTTATTTTCTTCCTGGATTATTAAATTTTATGTTACTTTTTCTATCTATTTGCAAGCAAAAATAAATTAATATCCTTTAAAACTGATATTTTCGCTTTACATAACACAAACAATAGAACTTTACTTCAAAGTTCTATTGTTTGTGTTAATAAGTAAAAAAGAATACTTTTGTTTAAGTTTTAAAAATTATTTACTTGTTTTGCATAAGCTTCAGTTTTATATAATAGCATGTGTACACAATTTTATATAATAGCATGTGTACACAATTTTATATAATAGCATGTGAAAATAATTACCGACCATCCCATTAAGTGTGATGTTCAAGTTGAAACTAACAATTCCCAAGAGCACGACTCAAATTCATCAGATAAATTATCCCCACTCTGACATCCCTTCTAATAGAACGACACCATTAAAATTATTAACTTGCTCATTATCCACAAATTTCATGCTCTTCCGCTTTAATTAGAACTTCCTGCAGCAGAAATGTAATGAATTTAATCGAAACTTTCAACCATCGACGCACTTTTGGGAGAGAATTTTTAAACTTCTCTAATTTATAGCTAAGGTTTGCAGTGACTTTTCAGAAAAAAAAAAGTTTACTTTGATGTAAAAGATTCGTGATATAATTGCTCAAGTGGATTACATTTCGAAGTTAATCGGATGCAAAATGACTTTGTTAAGGATCCAACAATCTGTTGCTCTTTTTTTATTTCCTGGCAGATGGGTGATTTGAACTGAGTAATTGTGTTGCTACAGTGAAATGCTGCGTAGAATTACTTAAGTTGATTCGAAATAATTACTCCAAGAGCTCACATCACTTAGTTTGAGACTTGGAAAAATTAGAGTAATTGTTCAGCAAGATAGTTTTGTTCTCTCTAAAATATTTCGTTACTTTCAACGATCTTTTAGCGACTATGATCGTTTGCAGAATGAAAATTTGTTTCTGGGATCGTAGGAAGCATATTATGTCTCTTATTAATGAGTATTTACTCTTATTTTCTAAAAAGGAAAAAAACAAACATTCTTTAAACACAAATATAGAGAAATAAGATTCGCCAAACTTTCACTGAACAAAATGGCAAAGATTGCGAATAATATTGTACAAGCTAACTCGCTTTCCGTGCAGTAGGATAGAAGTTCTGATAGAATGGAATTCGTTTCATGTTAACTTGCTTCTTGTAAATACAACTTGAAAAATAGATTTTTGTCATGGGAGAACATATTGATTTGGTTTGAGGTATTTGAAGCCACAAAATGCACGGGCAGAAAACTGGTTATTAATCGCTTTTGAAGCATCAATTTTTCACTTTTGGCTTTATTAGAAAATTATAAAGAAGGTTGTCACATTTGGCAACTTATCACCAAAAAAAAGTTTCAACTTGGCATGAATGCCACCCATGTACCCGATTCTCTTGCCTGGCCAATAAAGGGCAGGGCCATATGAATTTATCGCCCGAAGAAGCACATAGAAGAACGAAACAGCGAGAGGAGTTATCGATAGGTGTATATATACAGATATATAAAAATGATGATAATAATAATATAATTTTTTTAAACATTCATTTTTAATTTTTCTAACTGCTTACAAATTTTGGAATTCGAAAGTTTTTCAAATGAAACAAATTATAACTTTTCTAAAAGTAAAGATTGCGCAATACAGCAGTCACGTGATCATTTCAAACCAGTTTAAATCGAATTTCCAAAACAGGAGAAAAATTCTGACCTTGAGAAAAAGGTATATATATATATACATATATATATTGATGCACGTGTAATCTGATAGTCACGTGATTGTTTTAAACCATTTTAAAGGGTTAATGACTTCAATTAATTAAGATAAACAATGACTTAAATAATAATCTTCTCACATGATAACTTGAAATTTACGATAGTAGATTTCAATTTTGTTTTATTTTTTCATTTATTATCATGTGAGAACATGATGTTGTTTTGATTTGGGGGTTTTGAAACTTTAAAATGTGTAGGCAACACATTGGCGATTTATCGCTTTTGAAGCATCAATTTTTCGCTTTTGGGGTTATTAGAAAATAAAGCAGAAGGTTATCACATTTGGCGATTTATCGCCAATTAAAGTTACAACTTGATTTCCAAAATTATTTATTCTCTGAATTCTTACGAATTGTCTTGATTAATTTAAGTCATTTACCAGCTTAAACGGGTTTGAAACAATCACGAGACTATCAGATTACGCATGCGTCGATATTTAAAAAAAAAAAAAAAGCGATGGATTTTTTTTAATCTCAAAATCGGTCGAGCTCCAAAACTTTGTTTGCTAGCTAGAAAAATTGAAAATGAAAGTTTAAAAAAATTATCATTATCAGAGAGAGAGACCGATAGAGAAATCTCGTGATTGTTCCAAACCGGTTTAAACTGGTTAATGACTTAAATGAATTAAGACAAATAATGACTTAAAAAATAATAATGTTCTCACATGATAACTTGAAATTGGCGATAGTAGATTTCACTTTTATTTTATTTTTTATTTATTTATTTATTTTATCCTAGGATGGAAAGTGACTGAACAGGAGCTTTCGTGAACTGTTTCATTAAACCTAGCTTCATATTCAGCAAAGGCGTAATCATTCTTTCTCGCTCCCAAAAACTTTCTCGCATATTCTCTAACAAAAGTGTCATTCCGCCTACACTCGCAAAAATTTTCAGATGCTAGGTCTGGCCACGAAAGCCATATATGACATTGGCGACAAATAGTTGCGAAATATTGATCTTAGGCCTGAATTTAACATTTTTACTAAATGTATTATATCTTGTGATCTTTGGAAATTCCCCAAAGTCATATTTGCGTTTTAGACCCGTTATTCCCAATTTAGTGAAACTAAAATTTGACTCAAAATTGCAATTGTAGTCATGAAATCGTATGCCAAATTTCATACATTTAAGTCATTGCAGTTTTGATTTATCCCGTTTACAGGCTTGTGAAAATACAGATCAACAAAAATTCAACCTTTTGGATATATGGCTCCAAATTTGATATATACATATATATACTTTAGACGTGTACAAAATTTTACTCATCTAGCTCTGTTCATTTGGTAGTTACCATGTTAACAAATTTTCGAACAGAAGGACAAATACTTTTTTCCAGATGAATTTTGTTCTAAATTTGATTATCTTTATCAGAGCGTTTTTGAATTATCTTTGTCATAGACAGATAGACAAACCAATAAAGAAACATAAGGCCAAAAATGAGTTTCTCAACTCGATGGGAGAGAGAGAGGATTAAAGGGTGAAGATTCGACAAAATTTCTAATTCGAATTTTTTGATAATTACAATACTCATAATTCACATACGAGAAAACAACTGGTCCAAGTATCTGTATCAACTGTGATAGAATCTCGTGCTTCCCGGTATTTTATGAGCAATCAATAGAATTTTACGACTTACACAGGAAGATGAACTGAACTGTTTTACCTACAACTGCGTGCAGTCAAGAGATTTACGAAAAGTAATAAAGATTCCAATATCTATTGGGGGAAAAGATGTTATTACCGGAAATCGATTGACCTTCATCAGTGAAAGTAGAAAGATGGCGCCATTTTTTACTATCAGGTGGCCGTTTATGGGAGCGTTATGACTGAGCCACCAGATTTAATGCGCACATAAATTTGTACCTTCTTTTTTCTGAGTAATATGAAACAAAACTTGAACGTAGGTAAGAGATAAAGGAATAAATAGAAAAAGAAGATATATTATAGTATAATGTATAGTTTTTATAGGCTGTTAAATACTATAATTTAAAATTTCTTGAAAATCAACCCAAACGTTGCAAAGTAATTAAACGAACGCCATTGGATTCTTGTGCATGCATATTAAACGAGCGCATGATCTGAAATAATAATAATAATAATGTTAAAAAGATAGAAGTGTTGCCACCCCAAAACTTTCTCGCATATTTACCAATAAGGGCTTTATCCCCCTCCTTTCGAATAAAATTGGGGACCTTGAATAAGGTTTCGAATATCTTGCATAGTATTGATGAACTATAGTCACGAAATATAGATCTTTAGAATGAATCTGGCATTTTTATTGAATCTCTAGCGAATATATACCTCTTTACCAACGAATAATATAAAAATTTGATACAAAAAATTACTATTGTAATCACAAAATAAAATACCGTATTTCATTGATTCCGCTACAATACAATCAAATCCGTCAAATTCGACCAGTTATCGAATTTTGATTCAAATTCGACCAGTTAACGAATTTTGATTAACAGATTTGATTCAAAATTTGGTATCTATAGTTTAAATGTTAAGCCGCCGGCGTCCTGGCACGTCTTCCCCGTGACTTCGGCGTCCTGGGTTCGAGTCCCGGTTCGAGCATGGTTGTTCTATCTGTGAGAGGTATGAATGTGCCTCCCTGTAAAAAGGGGTTGTGCAAGCGAATGTGATGCGTGAGTAGCTAAGACGTGCTCTTGGCCCTAGTTGGCGCTACTAAAACAAGAGACGCTCCCTTGGCTTAAAATCACTGACTTCGTCAGCGAGCTTGTCCATGGCAAGTGCCATTATAAACAACAACTACAACAAATGTTAAGCCTGTGTACAAAATTTTATTGGCTTTATTCTTTTTGTTTTGCAGTTATATTTTACTTGTACTCGAACAGCCAGATAGACAGACTTCCCTCAAATGTATTTAATTTACTATTTGATAGAAATTTGATTTTAAAACCGTAAATAAATGTCAATCACCTACCTTAAAACCTTTTTTGAATTTTATAATTTTCACAGACACACCCAGATTGACAGACAGAGATAAAGCAAAAAAAAATGTCATTTTTTTCTGACTCCGTGAGGTCTGAACCATGGTGAATTTTCAAAATCTCGATTTAGAATTCTTTGACAATCACAAAATTTCCTCTATGCATCAGATACGAGAAAGTAATAAAAAGAGCACTTGGCTTTGGTGTTAATTTCCAAAGACAACAATATGTTTGTTTTAGTTGTAAAAGTAGCAAAAATTAGGCAAATAAAGGATTTAATGAAACAATGAAATCGGCTCTAATTTAATTATTAAAATAGTAAAAAATTGCTGCATGTTATTTTCAAAATAAATTTTGAATTTTTTATTAATTAAATAATAATTACATTTAGTGTGTAAATAATTAAATTTAGTGTTTTAAAAAAGCTTTATATATTACATATGAAAAGACAATTAAATTAATGTGAATAAAAAGATAATTGCATGTTTAAAAAGGGATATATTCACATTCGTGCAATAATTATTTTAGAAATTTGACAAAAGACTGAGCAAAGACACCACAGTAAGACGTGACTTATTTATTTTTCATATTTGATTAAAAATCTACAGTAATAATCTATACATTTCAAGTTTCTATTGTTCTCTGTTTAGGAAGAGTTGTTTGACAAACAAATACATATGCATTTAATTGTTCTGTTTTATATTACGGGTACAATAGAGGATATAAATATCATAGAGTACAAAATTATCCATTGTAATACAAAACATGAATTGAAAGTAAAGTATTCGTACATAATAACGAATACCCAGAAAGAGCATTTAATTTATAGGGCATTTTATTTCATCACAAAATGCATAGTTACTCAGAAGAGGAACTTGGCGATATATTTTCGATGCTCTTAAATTTAACAACCAATACCGGCTCTGTTTCTTACAATGAAATCCATTTCATTAAACTTATTTTTACATGCTTTAATTGCATAATCCTAATATACAAATATAAAAAACTCTCCTAATGCACTCTAATCATCCACCTGAATTGTCAATGTGTACACTGTTAATTGATACACAACCCAGTATATCTCAGCAGTACAACGATCCAAGAATGCTGTTCGTTTGAGGATCTCGACACTAGCACTTTTCAACGACTGAAAAGGGTGTCCCAAAATTAACACAAGATTTGAATTTACCACTATTCGTGTAGAAAAGTGTTGACAACCCTATTAAAAAAAGCATTTGGCAGCTGATAGTTTAGGGTCCTTAAAAATGCAGCGTTACACGATAGAACAACATATTTCCATTGGCGAACAATATTTCAAAAATAATGAAAGTCTGGCGGCCATTGTTAGAAAATTTGAGAATCGATCACTTAGATCGTGGGATTTAACACCATTGGGTTTCTTTTTATAAGCTTATTTGAAGTCAAAGGTCTATGCCAACAAGCCCACGAAACGCGTGCATTGAGGAAGAAATTCAATGCTGCATCAATAAAATCCAGCCACATTTATGCAACATTGACAGAAAATTTTGACAAAAGAGTGCGTACGTGCCAGTAATGACGTGGTGGCCATTTGCCCTATGTTTTATCCCATATATAACCCTATCCTATGTACTTTACGATTCAATAAAAATATAACAATTTAAAGAGGAAAAAGGTTCTTTTCATTTAATTAAAATCTTGCGTTAACACATTGTTTGTTCGTGTAAACTGAATTTTTACTAACCCTAAATTATCAGTTGTCAAATGTTTTTTTAGTGGGGTTGCCAACACTTTACTGCACGAATGGTAGCAAATTCAAATCTTGGATTAATTTTATGACATCCTTTATTCCACTAAGCGTTTCTACGCAGAAAGATGTGTGGTTACTATTAATTCCGCGAATACTCTGAGTTCACTTTACTGCTAAATGGGAACATCTCCTTTCATCTTTTCTCACAGCTCTTTTTTGACGGTCTGACGCATGCGCAGAAGCGAGGGAGGTTTTTGAATCCGAGAATGAACAGTAATTGCCAATGTTTAATTTTCTAAATGAAACTTTCTTTTTCCTCGCATTTCTTTCAAATTTTCGAATCATATCTTGTTTTAATATCATGGATTATATTTCATTGATAGATCAATGGATTAAAAACATTCGACAAAATATATGCTATTGAATATATTTAATTTATGATTTCTCTTACAGAATAAATTAATTGTTTTAAACAGACTACTTCTTCATTTGCTAAATTCCGTTAGAAGTACTAATGATAAAAGGACTGTACCTTAAAATAATTTATTGCCGATTGAAAGTGACTTGTGGAATTAGAAACCAGAAAAATTACACTGATGGTGTGTTTTACTGTCTATTATATTACTTTATCGGATACGTAGCATAAAGAAAATATAATAATCGCAAATAAAAAAAAACCGAACTCCAGATTTTGACGAATTTCCACGTTTTAGACCTCCGTGAGTTCGAAAAATACGTTTTCAAAAAAATGTCCTTTTGTCTGTCTGTGACAAAGATAACTCAAAAACGCTTTGGACTTAATGGATGAAAATTGGTATTCGATCTTTACACTAAATTTCTGTCAAATTTTGTACAAAATATCAGTTTAAAAGAAGCTTGTCTGACCAACAGTTCAAATATAAGTTATTATGTTAACTACAAAAAGAGAGCTAGATACACTGATTTAACATCAATAATGTAGACACCTGTCAAAGTTTGAGACAAAACCAGCAACTATCTGTCAATTTGTACTTTTAGAAATATGTAAACTCAAACACACAATGACTTACACAAATCAAATTTCGTATTATATTTTGTGACTGCAGGTGTAGTTCTGATATGAGTCAAATCCTTGTTTCAATCGGTTGGGAAAAACGGGTCTAAAACACTAATTCGATTTTTGGATACTATTAATCTCATGCCAAGGATTAATCACTAAAAAAAATTCGCCAAGGATGGCACAATAGATTCAGTAAAAAATGCTACATTCCCGCCAAAGGTTAATATTTTGTAGCTATTGTCCGCCAATGCTATGCAAGGCGCTCTCTGGGATAACACCTTTCTGAGGTAGTATGATAGAAAGCTTTGGGGTTACCAGTTTCGCTGTTTATTGTAATATGATAAGCAGTTCATGTGGTGTGAATATCATTAATAGGACATGTAAAAGGAAGGATTCGATTTTCCAGAAGAATTGTAGTGTGGATGACGAGAAAATGTAAATTAGAGGACAATACTAATACAGATAAAACTTTTGAGAAGGCAAAAAAGGTAAAATCAATAAAAATGTGCGTTAGTAATACTATAGAATATATTACAGGAACATAACACATAGAATATACATAATATTATAGAATATAAAACAGGAAAACCGAGCTTAGCTCGGCAGTGTTTTTTTCTGTGTGTGTATGTGTGTGTGTGTGTGTAAAATCGAGTTTTTTTTTCGGAGAAAATATTTGGATATGAATCACATACTGATTACATATGAATGTTTTTCAATCTTGCCTATATATGAACTTAAAAAAATCATGAATGCACTTAGTTTAACATGTTATATGAATTGGTTAACACAATAACTGCATTGTCGCTATTCGATATGAGTCGGACATATTCTTATTCGGATTATGTCATATAGCTCAAAACTTTCAGGTATCAGTAGGTTATCGTCTTACGGCAACAATGTAAATACTACAAGAATTTACGAGATGCCACTATATGACATTGTCAGCATGAGGGACGATAGAAAAAGGTTCTAATAATTAATTATTAAATATGTATTGTGTGTGTAAAATTGCTTTTTTTCTTCAGGAAAGTCACCTATGTTGATAAATTTAAAAAGCAAAACCTTATGGAAATATAAAATTTGATCGAAATTGTTAGAGCCGTTTCAAGGATGCACGAATATATATATATATATATATATATATATATATATATATATATATATATATATATATATATATATATATATATATATATATATATATATATATATATATTTATGTATATTTGATAGATATGAGGATAGGTCGTAAAGTATATTATTTCATAACACTAGGTAATTAGGGTGTTCGGCTGTTGTTGGTTGATGTCACCGGCCTATTGTCATTCCAAGATATACGCAAAGTGAATGGACAACAGTATCCAACTTATAAAGATGCATGCCTTGCACTCGGCTTGCTCGAAGACGACAATCACTGGGACAATATGCTTGCTGAAGTAGCATTGGGCTGTACAGCAACACAAATTCGTTTACTATTCGCTATAGTGTTGACTACATGTTTCCCGAGACAAGCAGACACGCTGTGGGATAAGCACAAAGATTCAATGACTGACGATTTATTACAGCGAATTCGTAGATGGTGCAACGATCTAACGATTACATTCAGCGACGCTATCTATAATAAAGCTTTGATTGCTATCGAGGATCTTTGCGTTGTCATTGCCAATTTACCACTCAGTCAGTTCGGTATGAGTTCGCCACATCGAAGTGCATCTGATTTAATGGACACCGAAATGAATCGCGAACTGCAGTTCGACACTGAAGAAATGGCAATGATTGTTACTCGCAGTGTCCCACTACTGACGCATGAACAAAAAATCATTTACGACCGCATTATGCTGGCAGTTTCGGAAAGACAAGGCAGGTTTTTTTTTTTTTTTTTTTTTTGATGCACTAGGTGGAACTGGCAAAACATTTCTCATTTCGCTAATTCTCGCCTAAATACGATCTAATAATGGCATCTCATTAGCTGTTGCATCATCTGGCATTGCAGCAACTTTATTGGATAGAGGCAGAACAGCTCATTCAGCATTTAAGCTGCCACTGAATATTCAAAATAACCCAGACGCAGTGTGCAACATAAAAAAACAATCGTCCATGGCCACGGTACTGAAAAAATGCAAAATTGTCATCTGGGATAAATGCGCTATGGCACACAAACATTCTGTCGAGGCGTTGAACAGGACACTCAAACATATAAAAAACAATAACAAACTATTCGGCGGCACTCTGTTACTCCTTTCAGGTGATTTCAGAGAAACACTTCCCGTCATTCCACGTTCGACGCACGCTGATGAGATCAACGCTTGTTTGAAATCATCGCTACTGTGGCGTAATGTTGAAAAAGTACAGCTAAAAATAAACATGCACGTCCAAATGCTACACGATTCATCTGCTGACACATTCTCGGACCAATTGTTAGATATCGGCGATGGAAAAATTGCTATCTATGAAAATACTGGATGCATAAAATTGCCCACTAATTTCTGCACTATCGTTGATTCGCAAAATTTTCTCATTGACCGCATATTTCCTGATGTATGCACACATTACATAAATCATGCGTGGCTGGCAGAAAGAACCATTTTGGCAGCAAAAAATGTGGACGTCGACGATTTAAACTTCAAGATACAGCAGTCGTTGCCAGGCGACTTTGTATCATTTATTAATGAAATACATTGTATTGAGGAAATAAATGGTTGGTGGGTTTTTTTTTTTTTTTTTTTTTTTTTTTTTTTATCGGCAATCATCGTCTGAAACGCTCTTCCTCTATCTCTCATAGATCCCATCGCCACACACTTACAATACATTCGTTATTTTTTAATTAACAACCAAAATATTCACAAGAAATAATTTATAGGGCAGAACAACGTTTGCCGGGTCAGCTAGTATATTATATATAATTATAACCAAATTAATTTCCAAAGCTTTATCTTAATCTAGCCCATAGTAATTTCATTCTCTTATTTCCTGATATAATTTCACTTTCTGTTTAATTAATTCAACTGAAATTGTGTAAAAATTACTGCGCAATCACTTCTACGTATCAAGTGAAAGTGATACTTCCGTTCTTCTTCTCAAGGTCAACACATGTATTCAATTGAACGTGGCCGAAAATCCCATGTTATATAAGACTAGTGATCATTTGCTTCGCCCTTCTTTCTTTCTTACTTCTGCTTTTGTGCCGCGCTGTGCCGTCTTGTAAATAATCATGCCTGCCTCCCGAGAGAGACTAAAACGAAATTAAAAATACAAAGTCTCTTCACTGCTTGTCAAACCTGCCTTCTGCTGCAAACAAAATAATGTTATATATATATATATATATATATATATATATATATATATATATATATATATATATATATATATATATATATATATATATATATATATATATATATATATATATATATATATATATATATATATATATATATATATATATATATGTTATAAATGTGTTTTTTTCCACAGTCTAAAAGTACAGCCACTAGAATATTATGCAATGTATTATTTGGTTACCTTTTTTTAATAAGGATATTTAACAGTAAGATACAATAAACGTTCTTTCTTTGCCTGAAAAAATTGCATTTGAATCTCTACTAAAAATAAAGACGAATGAGTTTGTGTTGGCGCCCAACAAGATCTAAAAGTAACAAATTTGGCAATGTTATACTTCCAATGTTGCGCCTTTTTTTTTTTCGGAAATTTTAATTAAAATTCTTATAAATTTATAAATTAAACTAGATTTTTCAAGCCCTTTCACAATAACTTCCAAAAATTTCTTACAAATAAAAATGTTTGTTTTATCCTTCTTTGAAGTTCAAAAACTATCTTTTCAATGATGCAAATTTAGTTGCTATTAAATTCTTTAATATAGATTTTAATTAACCTTGAAACAATATTTTAAATACATTTTCAAGTATATATTCCTTGTTGTGAATGAGGTGCAAATCATTTTCATTGTTACATCAAATATTTGACCGCATGCTTCTCTTGGAATATTGAAAACTAAAAAAGGGTTCTGATCTTTATAGACGAATAAACAAGTTGGTGTAGTCTCCTCAAAACTTTCCCGCAAACACTCTACTAAACTTGTCATGCCAGAGAATACCTAACATAGCATTGGCGTACAATAGTTATAAAATAATAACTTTTTACATGAATTTAGCATTTGTACTTAAACTAGCATGTGAAATTTGGACGTTTCAAAACCTTTCACATTTAACTCAAATGCAAATAAATCTCTGATAATATCTGCAGGTTACATTCTTATAATTTCGTTAAGTGTTAATTAATTTGATTTTTTTTTTTTTTTTTATTCTCCTCCTTTATGCCACGAGGATCTCACATGTTTCTATTTTTCGAGATACTTAATAACATAGTCAATCTTAATACACCCATTCACAAATTGGAAATTTTCAAATAAATTGTTTCTACTGAAAAATATGTCTTGCCATATCTAGATTTAGTTAATATAAAATGCGTCTTGTGATATTAAAGTGCTGACACTTTTTAGAAACTGCCTATTCCGGTGATCCAGACTGCTCCATGAAATGCTGTAAAAAGAGATTGTACAAAGATAAAATTTCATTTTCTTAGAATGTTGTTTTATAATTGTTTCCATACGATTTAGTTCTTTAGAATCATTATTAAATAATCTTTTTAAAATGATAGGATAAAGTAAATTAGAGAGATCATCATTCTTAGTGTTTTGCGAAACAATAAATCGTCCATAGAACTTGTGGCACTTACCTGCGGCGCTAGGCTCCGTAGCCGCGTAATAAGACCACAAGACAAAAGTAATTACTCGTGTCCCGTAGCTATTACCTGGCTTATAAGCTTTCACCACAGTACTCTCCCTCCAATGAGTCGGAGGTGAAACGAACGATATGGCTATGTATTAGCTGTTGAGTCTAATGCGTCTGTACCCATTTGAGTAGCGCCAAGCGTTAGGGCAAGTTATATGTGGTTGAGTGGTTGCTGTTGCGTCAAGTGAGTCTGACGACTTTGTGTTGCTGCGTCAAGTGAGTCTGGCGACTTTGGTTTGCTGTAGGTAGATAGCGCCACAACAGCTGTACGAAGATTAAAGGTTCATCGTCCAAGGTCACCAATGTAGCGGATAGTTACTAGCGAGGATAGAACCTGGGACCTTGTGGTTCGCAGCCCAGTAGCAAGACCACAAGACAAAAGTAATTACTCGTGCCCCGTAACTGTTACCTGGCTTATAAGCTTTCACCACAAACTTAACGTGAACTTTAAACAGTTAGGCATGATTGGTAATTAATGGCAGAATGTTCCCTTATTGACTTTACATATTCCATTTACATAATAATATAGTTTTCGGATATCCCACTCCTGAAACCGAAGATAATTCTAGCATACACCCCTATCAAGTAAAGAAAGTAATCGCGAAAAGAAACACAACTGACTAACAACAACTTTTATTTTCAAGAAAAAAGATATTGCTTTTCGTGCTGGTATATTAAAAAATTTTAATTTATATAAAATATGCCTTATAAGAACTTTTAAATATGTTCTAAATTTATAAACTGTTATCTCTAAGAATTTTGAATAATCTATGGGATATTTAACTTAAATAGACTTATATGTATTTAAAAGATAATGTAAATTGAAATAGAATGATCATATCAGTTTAAATAAGTATTTAGCTAAAGATAACAGATCGATTGGCGCTGCGATCGTTTAGAAACATTGCATGTACCCTCTATTATTATTTCCTTTATTTGCTTATCATTTATCAATACATTGTATTCTCCTCTGAAATGTTATCTCCACTATTTAAAAACAATACCGAGAACATCTTACAGAAAAGGAGCAACAGAGCTCTCTTAGGCACGAAAGACAACTCATTTAATATTTCATATTTTACAAAATCTACGAACCGCCATATTTCAAAAATGAAATTAAAAGAAATATGTCCTGCTGACGCAACAATCACATCACTACTGTTTGTTGTGATGATAATAATATAAAGTAAATAATATTTAAGGGGCTATAGGACCTTTAACAGGTAAAATAGACCTTGAAAGTTGGTCAAATGTGACTCTCCCTAACGTAAGAAAAATTTCTTAGATTTAATAGAATTTTTATCACAGATTTATTAGACATTTAAACGTATAATTGTGAATTTTTATGCCGTGAAATAATTTTTATTAATTAAAATATATCTGCTAAAAAACATGTTTCGTATAAATTGTCGAAGACAGTTTACTTGATCGCAAAGTTTTTCAGAAAATAAGCGATTTATACTAACAAATGTTACACCAATTCATTCCGAAAGAACATAATTTGATAATCATTGAAAGTAATAAATATTTTAATAAATTTACTAAAGTTATTTTACTTTTTATTTTGTTAAAATACAATAAGGTTTCTTTTTTCTTTTTTTTTAAATCAGTATATTAGCAAACACTGAAAAAATGCATAATAATGCTTGGATTCCATTTGATTTTCTTTATTATGTGTGTATAGGCATAGCTGGAAAATTCCATATTGATACGATGAACCATTTTTTTTAATCCTGCATGTAAGCTCTGAAAATATAGTACTGAGAAAAATGACTTTATAGTAAACGTTTCTGAGTGGAAGGTCAATAGAGAGCTTCTCGTTTTTGACAATATCTTTTTAACCAATTAACATATACACATTGCAATACCAAAAAATGATCAGATATCAAATAAAATGATAAATAAATCAAAATTTTGAAAAATTAAATGTTTAGAAATCTTACACCTCAAGACAAATTCTGATAATTCCTGAATAACAATTTTCTTACTAAATAATCTTTTTCTTTAAGAAGAAATTATATTAGAACATTAAAGAAAAATAGAAATTAATTGAAACGTTCCAAAAAATTGATGGTATAATGGAGTACGCGCGAGAAAAAAAAAATTAAAGCTACCTCATATTGAAACATTAAAAAAGTTAGTTTGTAGTGTACCAATAATAAAAAATACATAGTTGAATAATTTACAAAGCATAAATTATTTTTCAATTTATTAAATAACGAATACATTTTTACAAGAAAATTTCTTTCAAATCAAATATGTTTTAACTCTACAGAAAATTAATTTCAGTTTAAAAACTTAAGAACATTCTATTTTTATTGGAATATTTATAATATTTAAAAATAAATTTTAATATGCACTCATTCTTTTTCAAACCTTAAAAATAAAAATATTTGAAAAAAATGTGAGTTTTCTAAAACAAAACCATTTTTAAAATAAGTTGGGGGTTTTTTTTGTGTGTGTCTTTTACCTTTCAAAAAATTAAGCTTTTACATTTAATCTTAAAGCAAGATGTTATTATAAATTCAATTCATTTCAAAACAATACTGCATGACTTTACTAATCAAGCCTATTAATTTAAAAAAGCATTGGAAATCTATACATTTCAAAAGTCTTGGCTTCGGAACCGGAGGGTCTAAGCTTTGAGACCGATTCCGCTAAGAACAGTCGTGTAAGGGGGTCTGGTTCACGTTAAATCCGTCGGGACCAAACGTCCTCCCGCTGGTGTGATGTGGAAGTTTGGTGGGTGGTGGTGCTAGCTCAGATGTCGTCCTCGTCATCAGACCTCGGTTCAAAATTGCGAGATTGTGCCCAAATAACCCTAGTGTTTTCACGGCCACAGTAATTCTGGGAACAAGGAATCTTTCGGCTCGTTAATCAATGGGATCGTTGTACTCAGGTCTATGATGTATACTTTGAATAAAATCTTCATTTATACCACAGTGTCGTTTCGTACCTTTTCATTTGAACACCCCTTGTATTAAAATTTGAGCTTCATAATGTTTAATTACTTTTAAAACTCATTGAATTTGAATTATCTGAACAAACATATTGCAACGTATTTTTCTTTAATACTCTCTTCTTTCATTTGAATTTTTAAGTGCATCTATCTGATTGTGGATCAAAAATTTTGAAAAGAAATATGTTAAATATTCGTTTCTATTGGTTTCATATTTTGGTGAAGAATACTGTGCAGTTACAAATAACAATTGATTGACAGAAAAGATTACAAAAGAGCTTATATAAAATAATTTCTCACAACAACAAAAAAATAAATGAAAACACATTTTTTTTCGTGTATATTTATTATACACCAACAGTATACAAACATACGTTAAAAAACGTAAATAATTTATATATTTTTACATTTTTATTATTTTTTATCATTTTAATTTTAATTTCTAATATTTTAATATCTTTTTTTTGCCTTATGTAGTTTTTGTTAATTACATTATATATTTTTTTTTATATTTTTTATTTATGTTTTATTTATTCTATCATTTTTATATTTTTGTTTTTTTTAATATTTTTAATTAAAAATTTCATAATTATACACAAAAAAATATTTAGAAATTATTTACAATATATACAGCATTTTACAGATGGACGGAAAAACACAGGTTATTACAATATATACAATTTTTACAAACAGACAGAAAAACACAGATATTTAACCTATATACAATTTTTACAAATGGACAGAAAAACACAGACATTTACAATATATACAAGTTTTTACAAATGGACAGAAAAACACAGATATTTACTATACAAGGTTTTACATATGGACAAAAAACATAAATATTTACAATATATACAAATTTTTTAGAATCTTTTTTAAATAACATAGCTTCTCAAAAAAAATTTAGGCTTTTTTTTTTTTTTTTTTTTTTTGTAGCTGCTTTTTTGGTTCTGGTTTAGGTACCTATTTTTTTTCTGTGATTTCTTGGATAAATATTTTATGATTTTTTTTTATTTCAATTTTTTTCATAATTTTCTTATTATTGTATTGATGATTATGAATTTCAATTTTCGAAAATTTTAATTCGTTGAATGATATGTATTGAAAAATTTCTGCTCTCTATTGAGATTTTCAAATTGGATTAGTCTTATTTTTTTCCTTTTCATTTATCGACTTTTTTTTTCTTCTTTTCGTTGCTTTTATAAATTTTTTTCGCATAGTTAGTGCAGTTTCTTATTTACTTTTTCCTGTTGTAGATTCTTCAAATTTTACAATTTCTCTAAACATCCAAAATTCGATAGGAACTAGTCTACAATCTATTGAAATGAAATCTTTTTCTTTGTTGTTTAATTTTGAAGCTTCTTTTTTGTCTTTTCTTGAAATCTGCTGTTGATTTTCCGTTTGGATTTCTTCTTTTTCGCTGCAGCTTTCTATAATTAGTAAAAGTGCCAAATTGATTAGGAGATCGAAATATGAGAAATAAAACATTCTTATAATAAACCAGACCCAGAGGAGCAGCACAGTGTTTTCCATCTTTTTCACATTCATTTTTTTAGTACAGTATGAATTTTTCAAGTCCAAATAAAATTATATATCACAGTGAGAAGGCTATGTTGCGTTTCTCTCAATGTAAAATTACATTCTGAATTTTGTTGTGTTTAGAAAAATAAATAATATTCCGCTTTCAACAATAGACGTAATTTAAATAATAAATTGGTTTTTTGGAATTAGATATTATTGCCCACTACAATTACCTGGGAACTTTGTTTCCATTGTTTCCAACAATTAAAAAGATTTGTTTTTATTTATATAATGGTGATGTTTTTAACAGTGCATTCAGCAATAATTGTTTGATGTGAATAACGATTTCCGAAAAACTATAGGGGTGTACGCCCCTTTATCGCATACTTTTGCTGGATATGATTATGTCTCCATGGAGGATTTTATGTTTTATTATTTTGTTTGATAAAGATAAATCAGTGTGCTTTTTGGAATTTTACCATTATCTGTACATAGTATAAAATGAAATCTCCTGAAAGCATCTGTATGTTTGAAAGAGAAAAACTCGAAAAATATTTAACTGATATTAGAGATATTTGTACCATTTTGTAGGGCATTTGTTGGGGAAGGTTTGAAGTCGATCGACAACTTTATGTGGCACTTTCTAGAGTTACATCCAAACAGAATCTTTTTGTCTTGGCACCAGGAGGAAAAACATCCAATATAGTTTACAAAGAAATATTATAAAACAAGCTGAATTTTATTTTCATATCAGATTACACAGAGTTGATAAACAAGTGTGAAATAGTGGGTAAAATGAGTTATTTGTGTATTTTTGAATTTTAAAACAGCTTTTCTATTGTATATTTTTAGAGAATCTGGGACAGCTTTGATATATAGTCAGTTTCGATACAAAGTAGTTTAGCGCCAAATTTTAGCGAAATAGTCAAATGTGGCGCGAACAGCAGCAGTAGAGTAAAGGTAGCAAAAGCACCACCGAAAAATTGTCAAACTCGCAAGGCGCCAAATGACTGTATATCAAAGTTTAGCTAAAAATTGTTTTATAGTTATTTTTCATGATTTCCATACATATTTTTATGTTTGTTTGACGTTTCTTGACATGCCCATGTCATATCGGGTGGAGGCTAGACTTAAGTTTAAAGCTAATTTTTCATCTTGGATATTATGCCACAGGCAACGCTGTGCGGGTACTGCTAGTTTAACATAAAAATAATTTGTAACACATTTACAATTTAGTGCAAAAATTGCGTACCAAAACTCATATAGCCAGTTGGCTCACGTGCATAAAAAAATTATTGCAGTTTAGTATTCAACAAATTTATCGAAAATTTGTAATCTATTAAAAATTTTGGTGTAAAAATTGCATTATAAAATCAATCGAGTAGTCTTGTAGTCTTTTTGAAATCAGTGTTTGCAATCATTTGAAAAAACAGGCAGTTATACTTTCAGACGATGGTATTGGCCCAATATTTTACACATATTTGTTATTACTGACAAATTATTATGCCAAATTTCATCCATCGATCTTCTTATATTTTCGAGTTATAAGAGTCACATGTGTAAACAAGGAAGACAAAAAAAAGTTCTCTTTGAAGAATTTCGTTTCAAATTTGGTATAGATATGCAGTTTTTTACAAAAACAGTGTTTCGGAATTAGGCTGCACGTCTTTTTCCGAAATTGCATTCGGCCCATTGCATAAAAAGTTATAGCAAGTTAACTTTATTTTATTAGACTTTTTCTGTCAGATTGCTGACTGTCTGAAATCTGAATAATATCTTTTAACCCTAATGGTAGAAAGCATTCAAACATCCACTAATTAACGAATCTAATAAAACTAAACTCAGTGGCGCGACAGCCCATGCGGGCCAAAGCCTACAATGCCCATATCTGCTTTCCTGATCGAGTGCCCTGTGGTCCAAAGCAAATGGCGCGGTTAGGTGATTAGTCTAACGCGGAACCCCCAATGTTTTGTTTCCAAGCACGCTTGATCCTGAATTTATCGACCCACTGAAGGGATGACAGGCTGAGTCGACCTTTCCCAGCGCGAGAATCGAACCTTGGACCCGTGCGTTGTGAACCACTACGCCACCGGGCTAACGAATCTAATAAAAAAGAAAGAAAAAATGTATCACATATATGTTGGATGAATAGAAGGCGTTACGTGCACTAAAGGCAAAGATTAAGGCTATTATATTGTTATTAAATGCTTAGACCTAGTGAGTGATAATGATCTTTAATAATCATAACTTACAAAATCTAGTTTCTTGTAGTCCTTTGCTACCAAGCAAATTAACAGAAAAAATTTACAGCTATAAAATTTGACTTCAAGGAAGCCTATTCCTGTTATCAAAATGTACAAATTTATTTAAAACTAGCCGCCTTTGGCGACCAGCCGGTTCGCCAATCTTAATGTTCGTTTAAATTTTAATAATTAAATAGGTTGAACCGGAGTTTAACCCCCTTCTTCGCCAAGTTGCGATAACGCGCCAAAGCTGGCAATCTTTATTATGCATTATAATTGAACATCTGCTCCTTTGCTTTTGAACATTTCACCAGGCCGTTGTTGTCGATTTTTAAAAATTGCTCCAAGCAGGGGGTTAAACTCCGGTCTTACTATTAAATATTTTACGCAATTCCAACTTTAATAGATTCTTCAGTAAAATATTTTAAAACTTCAAATTTGATAGTCATATAATTCACTCATGATATTATAAAGACCTTCAGCCATAACGTGATATGTATCTCTCTAATTTTCTGTTATCCCTCGTAGAATTTATGCTTTAAATTAAAGTGTAAATGATTAATCTGCAATTAATATAATAATATTTTTTACTGAAACAAAGCATTTTTTTAATAATATGATTACTGATAATAGAGTCACTGAGCGTTTAAACTTTATGGGCACTAAAAAATATCTTTCTTAATTTATGTAATATCTCAAGAATTTGTCAACAAAATTTTCTCAGATTCATCATGAACAGATCGATTCATTAACAATGTTTCATTTTAAATGCATCAAACACAAAGAAAATAAAATGAATCGTTTAAAATAATCGGTCGAAAACAGGTTTAAAAAAACTACTTAAAAAACGATGTACTTAAAACTATAAGCATGTACAAAAAATATATATAACTAACATAAATACAATTTAATTACAAAAGCATGCAACTAACCTAAAAATAATTTAAATCATTGAAAACAGGTTAAAAAAAACTACTTAAAAAACGATGTACTTAAAACTATAAGCATATACAAAAAATATATAACTAACATAAATACAATTTACTTACAAAAGCATGCAACTAACCTAAAAATAATTTAAATCATCCGTTTGATAATGGTTGTCATGGCAACAATCAGAACATAATGCGCATGCGTGAATTTTCTTCGCCAGTTACGGTAACGCAAATGCGTGAATTTTTCTACGCCAGTTGGGGTAACGCTATGCAGATTATACATTTTTAATTTCCTTTATTCTGTGTTATTTTAATTCAAAAGTACTTCAGAATGAATCTGGAATATGGATTAATTAACAATGTTTAATTTTAAATGCATCAAACATTAAGAAAATAAACAGAATCGTTTGAAATAATCGGCCGGAAAATGTTAACCCTAGCCTCATTACTGTTGGGAGAAAAAAAAACTGAAGCCTTAATCATTTGGCGGTGGGGAAAATGGAAGATTTCTTTGGCGGAAAAGTTGGCGGTGGGGAAAATGGAAGACTTTTTTGGCGGGAAAGTTAGTTTTTAATTAATAATTAAAATTTCAAAAAAAGGGACCCCAGGTGCACATTCCCGACCTCTAAGGTATACATGTACCAAATTTGATAGCTGTATGTCAAATGACCTGGCCTGTAGAGCGCCAACACACACACACACATTGAGCTTTATTATAAGTATATAGACAAGAATATTCATCAACATGAAAAATTGCTGTCAAAATATATTATATATAGTTGCACTTAAGTAATATTGTTTTAAATATTTGTAGTATAAATCCCTCTCTGTTAATGATGGCAATAATATTCTTTCAAACGAATTTGTAATTGTGATATTAATAAATGACTTGAATAGAAAAGAGTCAAGAATGTGAGAATACAAGCTGGATTACGACAAAGGAAGAAAAGTAACAGAATTTTTTTCCCTCTTTAACCTTTGTTTTATCATGAGATTTGTTTTATCTAGACCCAGCTTTCTAGTTACCATTTAACTAAAAGAGCCGTCATGATTTAAATTTAATTTCTAGAAATATTTCTGATACAGTTACGCCTCTATAGAAGGGGAGCTTTAGTGATCATCAGCAGGTATTTTTTTCATACAGGCATTTCATCTCTTATTGTGAAGGTTCATCCTTTAAGACAAAATACAATATCAGATAATTCTTATTTAATTTGACAAAAAGTTCGAGCTTTTCATAAATAAATTGAATTCTATTAATGATATAGCAATATTGGATATTTTTTTCTGATTTATTAAAGGTTATCTGTGGAGCTGCCTTCAGGTCTTTCAAGAAAAAACAAAAATAAAAAAATTAATAACATATGATTCCGTTTCTGGAATAATGAGCTTGGAGTCCTGAGAAATAAAACTGTTGATCAATAATATTTAAAAATTCAATATGGAAAATTTCCTGCGGTACTGATCGAGTTCTGTCAGATTATAGAGAAATAAAAACTCTTTAAAAGATTATTTTTATCAGCGGGAAAAAAAAGGTTCCATAATCCTTTTGTGAGAGGGTAACAAATAAATTTCATTAAATATCCGAACTGTGATCCATCCACTTAAAGACAAACTCTAAAGGAAAATTTCCTTCTGTTGATAAAAAAAAAATTTAATCAACAGCTATTCTCTCTCCGAGTAATCAGTTGAAGCCACAGACACTAAAGAGGATGATTTTAAGTATCTTAAGATCTTAAAGGGGGTTGATCTTATTTTTAATTTGAAGAAAGGAAAATTCCTGTTAGACTGTATAATGTGTGATTTTTCGTATACAAATTCAATAAAAGGTTTTTAACTCACTATTTTAATTTATGATTTAAATTTAATTATTTCTTCAAATTCTTAATTGTTGGTAAAATATTTTTTATGGAAACAAGGAAAGTATCCAATAAAATGCTTAATGCATCTGCAGGTCTGTCTCCAACCTACACTTGAAAACTTTTTCGAAAAACTTTCAATTTATTTATTTTCCAAGGAAATAAAAAATGCGAATCAATATAGGTTTAGGAAGGAAAACATCTACAAAAGGGCCCTGAACAATATTGAATTTAAAATTTAAAATTTAGAAAAACACTACAGTATGTCATGACATGAAAGATCTAATATGCCTCGACATGAAACGAGCATTTAATAATGCGGATTGAGCAACACTCTTCATAATTTTAAATTATTATAAAATATCGGACATATAAAATTGAATTTTTATTAATTTTATGAATGGAACGTAATTTTTGAGGATAATATGCTAGAAATATTTTGTTATAGTAATAAACAAGCAGTACCCGCACAGCGTTGCTCATGGCATAACACCCAAGAAGACAAATTAGCTTTAAACTTAAGTCTAGCATCCACTCGATATGACATGGGCATGTCACGCAACGTCATACAAACATAAAAATATGTTTGGAAATCATGAAAAATAACTACAAAACAATTTTTACACACATTTAGAAATATTGAGACTGTTAAAAAGGTAAAAATATATGTCCACAGACAAAACAATTCACTAAAAATATGCAGTAGAAAAGCTATTTGAAAATTTAAAAATATAGCAATAATTCATTGTACCCACTGCTCCACACTTGTTTATCAAATCTGTATAATATGATACGAAAATAAAATTCAGCTTGCTTCGTAATATTTCTTTGTAAACTATACTGGCTGTTTTTTCTCCTGGTACCAAGACAAAAAGATTTTGTTTGGATGTAACGCTAGAAAGTGCCACATAAAGTTGTGCATGAGAAAAACATTCTTCGTTTAAATCAATTCCAGCAGTGGGAAACTTTTGTCCTGGGGCTTTATTTATTGTCATGGCGAAACAGAGCCTAACTGGAAACTGAATACATTTAAAGGAAAACTGTAAATCTGTGGGAATGAGAGGGACCTTTGGTATTAAAACCGATTCTCCAGCAACAGAGCCAGTTAAAAGTACTGCTTCAATAAAGAATTTTTTCAAAATTTTTATTTGTAATCGAGTGCCATTACACAGTTTAGTAGCAGGAAAATAATTAAAATCGCAATTATAAAACTCCTTTTTTTATTTTGATATGAATTCAATATACTATATAAATTTAATACCCAATAAATGCCCTACAAAATGGTACAAATATCTCCAATACCAGTTAATTTTTTTTTTTTAGCTTTGAATCGCTGTTTAAAATCAGATGTAAACAAAGAAGTGTTTTTCATGTGCATACCACAGCTCTTGCGCATGAGCAGTTTGAAGTTTTCTTACATGCGTGGATAAGTGCAAAGCACAGATACTGCTATTTTACGCATGCTCGAATCGTATTAGGAAAATAATTAAAATCGCAATTACAAAACTCCTTTTTTTTAATTTTGGTATAACTTCAATACACTAAAACCTTCCCCAATAAATGCACTACAAAATGGTACAAATATCTCCAATCAGTTCAGTATTTCTCGAGTTTTTCTCTTTCAAACATAGAGACGCTTTCAGGAGACTTCATTTTATACTATGTACAGATGATACCGACTAAGATCGAGGATGGCACTATGTCTATAGAAACTGTAATGAAATTATTTAAATTATTAGTTATTTAATTATAATAATTATTATTATTATTTTATTTTAACTATGATATTTATTTAATTATTTATTTTTATTTAAATTAATTTTTTTCATTTATTATTAAAACATTTAAGATAAAATGTATACATTATTATTAAATTTATTATTAATTTATTTAATTTAAAAATTTTCTTAATTTATAGATGGAAAAAAAATATTTTTGAAGGATTTCGCAGATGATTTGAAGCTTGTACTGACTGTCAGAATTAGGAAGCAATTGGAGGATAAAACTAATGATTTCCTAAATCTAATACATAAAAAATTATCCAAATTAAGTTTCAGTGTCGACTGGTTCCAAGCACTACCATTGATACCATTGGTCCACTAGAGGCAAAAAGAGGAAAGGATTTTTAAAGAAATCCAAATTTTAAAATAAATGGGCGTTTGTAATGTCTGAGAAGTTTTTAGCCCTTTTTCAACGACCTTTCGCCCTACAGACGAGGCACGCCTTCCCCTATTTTCCCTCTCTTGCGGTTTTCTGGTGTGTTTTGATGTTTGTCCAGTTTACCGACAATTTGTCGCTAACTGGACAAATAGGGGAAAGCGTGCCTCATCTGTAAGGCAATAGGACGTTGGAACGGGGCTTTAAACATCTGTCTGTTGATAGCAGGTTGACTTAGTCAGGAAGTATTAAGTCTCTGCACTCAAATATTTATGATTTAATCCTACAGTGCATTGTGTAGCCATTTGATTGCATACATTTCTTTCTCTTTAGAAGCTTTTACATGACTGTTCCAAAGGGCTACAATATGTTTTGAAATCTTTTTTTAAATGCTTTTTGATGATCATTTGTAGAAAAGAATATATGCCAATATTAGAATTAGGTATAAACTGGAAACTTGGTAAAATCGAAAATGGCTGTTCTATGAATAGTTCCACCATTAAAAATATTATCAAAATATTTTTGCATTGTAAAAAAATATGTTTGTAAAAAGGGACCTTTATTTTTCGAAGAAGAATTCCAGAATTGTTTTTATCTCATTTGTATCACTAGGATATTGTTTAATTCATAATATAGCCCTTTAGAACATTTTAATTTTTTTTTTAAATTTTAACGGAAAAATTATAAATAACTTTTTTTAATAATTCTCCTAAATTATATGAAATATTCAAAACATTTTTATTTTTATAAATAAATAAATATTCATTCATTCTAAGATTAAAAAGTAATATTAATCAAATTGCTAAAGAGAATTAGAGTATCGATAAAAACTTTATTAATTCATTGTATGTAACTATAATAGAGGAAGCTCTTCTCTATGATGGGGGCTTTCTGGAAGAGGCTTGTATGCAGTGTAAAATTCCACATGACGCAAAGTATCCTTCTGTTAAAAATATACCGAGTCTACGAAACTATCTCCTCGCAGGCGCTTAACATCATGGTCGAAGGTTTACCGTAGAAATTAACAACTGATAGGGAATATTTGAAGTTTCAAATTTGTACTTGTTACTCTGGAGGACCCAATCTGCATTTAGATATATTTAGACTATTGCTTTGTTAAATTATCAAATATTCCAATTGTTATATGAATACTTGAAGTTAAGGAAACACAACTACAGGCACCACTTCAGGTATACATGTAAAGATGCAAGATCAATGAGCGTATGAATTTTCTGTGTGCATCCTCGATAATCAAACAGAAGAGATTTATCACGGCATATCGGCTTCAAATTGACAACGCGTTATTCCAAACGTGGCCATTGGCAAAGCAGTGAATTAGGCTGTAAAGAATAATTTTTTTTACAGGCAATCATGTATATAGAAGCTCTGAAGAATATCTAATTTAGATAGAAATTTGTTAATGAAGTCAAAAAATTTTATAATTAGGGATTTGGTTGGACCCACCTGGATGAAAATTAATGTCGGGATCCAACAGAATGAGCTTGCCGACCATCATGCAGAAATGACTGTACTTAATGGGATAGAAACAAGTGTTCCATTTCCTTTTTATTTTGTAACAATCTATCTAAAAAAGTGATTACTGAAATATTAAAAGATACTTGTATTAATATTGTACTGTTTACGGTGTCCAGTGTTTGAGTCAGGAGTTTCGTGCCTAGCGGGGGCACAATTCATAATAAATACAAGGGGTGGTCAAATGAAAAAGTATGAAACGACACTGTGGGTATAAATGAAGCCTTTACTCAAAACTAGCCGCCTTTGGCGACCAGCCGGTTCGCCAATCTTAATGCTCGTTAATATTTTAATAATTCAATATTTTATGTAACTCCTATTTTTTAATAGCTTCTTCATCAAAATATTTTAAAGCTCCAAATTTTGATAGTCATATAATTCATTCATAATATTATAAAGGCCTTCAGCCATAACGTAATATGTATTTCTTTAATTTTCTGTTAGCTCCCGTAGAATTTATGCTTTAAATTACAGTGGAAATGGTTAAATTGCAATTAATATAAGAACATTTTTTTACTGAAACGAAGCATTTTTTTAAAAAATATGATTACTGAAAACTGAGTTGATGAGTATTTAAACCTTATGGGCACTAAAGAATATATTTCTTAATTTATGTAATATCTCAAGAAGTTTCCTATAAAATTTTTTCAGATTCATCATGAACAGATCAATTAATGACAATGTTTAGTTTTAAATACATGAAACTCTAAGAAAATAAACAGAATCGTTTTAAATAATCGGTCGGAAACATGTAAAGCCTTCAAAACAAAGTCCGTATCCGTAGAAAATAGAGTTGTCAACAATCAGAACACAATGGGCATGCGTGAATTTTCAACGCCAATTATGGTAACGCAAATGCGTGAATTTTCTACACGAGTTGGGGTAACGCTACGCAGATTAGAAATTTTTAATTTCCTTTAATCTGCTTTATTTTAATTCAAAAGTTCTTCAGAATGAATCTGAAAGATCGATTAATTAACAATGTTTAATTTTAAATGCATCAAACACTAAGAAAATAAAAAGGATCGTTTGAAATAATCGGCCGAAAATATATTAAGCCTATCCTCGTTAGCGTGGGGGAAAAAACTAAAGCCTTACTCATTTGGCAATGGGGAAATAAAAAGATTTTTTTGGAGGGAAAGTTAGTTTTTAATTAATAATTAAAATTCTAATTAAAAATTCAAAAAAGGGACCCCAGGTGCACATTCCCGACCTCCAAGGTATGCATGTGCCATATTTGGTAGCTGTAGGTCGAACGATCTGGCCTGTAGAGCACCAACACACACACACACACACATTGAACTTTATGTAAATATAGATATACACCATAGGCTTGAGCACAACGATCCCATTCATTAACGAGCCGAAGGATTCCTTGTTCTCAGAATTCCTGTGGCCATGACGTGATCCAGTTCTTCACAGCGTCCTTGAGTTCGCCGTCCTAGGTTCGCTACTTGTTGAATCCTACGAGCACAGAAGAACCATTAACTCCAATCTGTACTGCGAGACACTCCGAAGACTATGCCTATCCATCAAGAACAAAAGAACCAGGGCTACTCATAGAGGGCATGGTTCTGCTTCATGATAACTCTCGTCCATTCTTCTCCAAGGTCACACACGCGGAACTGGCCAATTTCAAGTGGGAGCAGCTCGACCATCCACCGTACAGCTCGGACATGTCGCTCTGCGATTTTCATGTGTTTGGTCCCCATGAAAAACATCTGAAAGGGAAGCTCTTCAACGCGGACGGCGAACTCAAGGACGCTGTGAAGGACTGGGTCTCATCACGACCACAGGAATTCTGGGAAAAAGGAATACTTCGGCTCGTTAATCAATGGGATCGTTGTCCTCAAGCCTATGGTGTATACTTTGAATAAAGTTTTCATTTATATCCACAGTGTCGTTTCGTACCTTTTCATTTGAACATCCCTTGTAAATTATGAATATTTAATTATCGCGGATGATTATAGCAAGCTACTTTTCATTTCTCCCAAACTGCCACAGATCATATCCTCAATGGAGAAAAAACCCACTCATTTACACTTTCTTTGAAACTTTTTTATACTATTCATCTCTCGAAGTTAGTACACTTTCTAAAGATCATACTAGGAAATGCCAATAGGCAAGATTTATAATATATAATGATAGGTAATTACTATAGATGACTCTTACGAGCTAATTTTCATTTCTGCCGAAATCTTAAAAATAAAATCCTCAGGGGAAAAAAATAATCGTTTGCATTTTTCTCGAAAGTATTATTTTTTTTATGTAGTTACAACATTCATCCATAGAAATTAGAAATTATTTTCGAAGGATTTTAATCCAATCTGTTCAATATCTGATTTCTAAGCAGGAAACCTATTCAAGTTGGACGCAAGGGAAATTAATTTTAAAAATTTGTATTAATCTTGGTACAAAAAAAAAATTAAATAAGAATCGTCTGAACTGTTAAATATTAGGTCAATAATCTATATTTATAATAAGTTGCTAAAATTTTCATTAAATATATAAATTTAATTAATAACATAACTGTAATATATTGGAATATTGTTTATCAATTAACTGGCTGTATTATATTTCCGTTGAAAAGTCATCAAATATTATAATTCTGAATGACATGTTTGTATGAAATTTATTATTTCCTTATAATTTCCGATCCTAATTAAATGCTTTTATTTACAAAGAAGGAATTCATTAACTTATAAATATTTTTAATTTTTCAAACATATTATCTCTTTAATCCTTTTTTCATTAATAAAATTGGTAAAAAATAAATGTTTTTATTTTATATTCCACTTTTATTGAACTGAGCTTCTATTTCACGATTAGAAATTTACGTTTGGAAGCCATACTTAATATAAAAAAGAATACAAAAACTCCTTTCAAATTAAATGCATGTGTTCCAAGATAAAAATGTCTTCAAATGATGATAATGAGATAAATAATAATTAAAATTGGAATTTCATAATGTGCACTATTTGTGGCTGTTAGTAAATTTGAAATATCCGTAAAAACGTATTACAACACATTTTTCTCTAATACTCTCTTCCTTCATGCGAATTTTTATCTGAAGTTATTGAACAACGGAACAAGAATTTTTAACAGAAATATGCTAAATGTTAGTTTTATCAATTTCATTTCTAGTGAAGCATGTTGTTTATCACAAATAAAAGTAATTTATTTAGAGGAAAGTTTATAAGATCGGTTATATAAAATAATTTCACACAACTAAAAAGGAAAGACACACTCATATTTTTTTTAGTATGTATTTATTATACATCATCAGTTTACATGCATACGTTAATAAACGTAAATAATTTCTATTTTTTTATATTTTTATTATTTTTTATCATTTTAGTCTAAATTTTTAATCTTATTTAATTTTTATTTTTTGCATTATCCTTTTTTTAATATTCTTCCATATTTAATTTTTTTATCAAAATATCAGCAAAATAATTCATTTTCAAAATATTTTTAACAAGATTGTTAATTAAAATTTTGCTTCGTATTCATGCCAAAAAAAATAAGGAAGTGTTCTTCCCATCACTCTCTGGTATACTCACTAAGAAAGGTTTTATCCCAGAAAACATCTGCATGGCAGTGGCGCACAATAGTTACGAAATATTAACCTTTGGCGTGAATATGCATATTTACTGAATCTTTCGCGTCATTCTTGGCAAGTTATTTGGCGATGAATCCCTGGCATACCGATAATAGTATCCGAGAATCGAATTTGTACTTTAAAAATGTTTTTTTAGCCGATTAAAATCAAAATTTGACAAGAGACTGCACTTGTAATCACAAAATCTTAGTCATAGAGAGACAGATAAACATTTTGAAAAAATTTGTTTTTCGAACTCATAGAGATCTAAAACGTGAAGATACGTCAAAATATCGAGTTGGAATGTTTTGGTGATTATAATACTTTCTCTAAACTTCGTACACGAGAAAGTAAAATGTTTGATGTTGTCATTTCAATTGCTAACATTATGATCCTAATAAAATACTTTTTCACAAAATAATCACATGATTTTTTAAATCTTGCCTCTTTTATTTTCAGTTACTTTTATTCAATACGCATATACATTCATAGATTCAATTTCAGCAAATTCAATTAAACAGGTGAATAGAAAGTCTTATCTAACAATACGGATATCACATGTTTACATTTTTTACTTTCAGGACTGACAGAAGTGGACGTAAGATCACGTTTAATGAGTCTGACCTTGTGCAGTTATATCTTTCCGAAGGTCGATAAAAAAAAAGTAAGGTGATAAAGGAATGAAAAAAAGAAAGCAGAAACATAAATCATGTGTTTATAGTGGCAACAATGTTTCTAGGTCATTTTCATTTTCCAAAAGGGGAAAAAACAATTCAGTACGAAAGAGAGGATAATTAATTTAAAGTTGGTGTTCACTTCAAGTTTGATGTTTCAGGCCTTGAAAGCGACAGTCTTGAGAAAAATAAAAAAAATAATTTAACATTTTTCACAGTATGAATCAAACAAACCTTGCTTAATAAATTAAGATAAAAGAAAAACGTGTGTTAAATAATTTTCTTTTAATTTTAAAGAAATTGACACCCTCAAAGATAAAAGAATTAAAGGACATTCGAATATAGAATATAAATCCAGTAATATTCGAATCTTGAATATAAGTCCAATAATTCGAATCTTAAATTTCGATCTAATAATTCGGTAACGTATAAAAGTAATATTATAAAATATACTTAAAAATAATTTTAAAAATGTATCGGAAATTAAAGACAAAGTTATGAGAAAATATAATTTATATAACTAAAAATGTCTAGGATTTTAAAATGGCGTAAAAATGGATTTGGAACAATAATATGTTCCGAGGGTATTTAAGATAAACGTTCTAATTTTAATTAATTATTATTTACAAGTATAATCAAGGTTTCGAAAATTTCAAAAACCTGCTATTTAGGTGTAATTAAATTTAAGTTTGATAGCCTTTAGGTTCATTGTCTTTTAAATGCATGGAAAAATTTTTACTTTCTTTTACACAGAAATTATTTTAAAAGTCAAACAATTCGAACCCGAAATTTCGATGAATCTCCACGTTTCATATCATCCTGAATCCGTAAAATATATTTGAAAAAGTGTCTGTTTGTGATAACGATGACTAAAATAAGCTTTGAGTCAGATGGATGAAAAGATTACTCCTTAAAGATTATATTTCATAACTGCTTATGCTGTTGCCATACAAGACTTATTGAAAGTCCACAATTTTTTGCGGACTCCAACAATAAAAACTGTAAAAAAAATCCCAATAATATATAAAGCAATGCCTAAAATATTGCAAATTTTTAGACCAAAATTCGATATTTTGAAAAAATATAAAATAAATCATCTTTGCTTGATATTTATATGATGTTGAAAATTTGTAACGAATAATATTTATTTAATTGAAATTAAACACATAACTAATCAAATTTGGCAGCGAATAAATTTTTATGAGGAAAAAATAGCAAGAGTCAAAATAATAGTAAATAGTCACAGTTCTATAAATTGTGATTCAGGGTTTCAAATGGAGAGAGACTATTTGGTAATTATTTAATTCTCTAATTCTTTAGAATTCTGGAATGATTACCAGTTGTTGTGTTGATAGTTGAAAACAGTATATTGGGTATTCTATTTAATTCTCTAAAATATTCTGGGGAAAATATTAGTAGTTGTATTGGTAATTAAAACAATGTATTCGATTTTCTATTTAATTCTCTAAAGTATTCTGGGGTAATTACCAGTAGTTGTATTGGCAGTTACAAACAGTATATTCGATATTCCATTTAATTATCTAAAGTATTCTGGTGTGGAGGGGGGATTTCCAATAGTTATAATGGTAGATACAAACAGCATATTCGGTGTTCTACTTAATTTAAAGTATTCTGATTGAATAATCAGTACTCTACATATTCAGTATTCAGTTTCGATTTCAAAAGTATTCTGAGGGTGTTTCCTGCAATAATACTGGCATTTTTGGAGATATATGGTTTTTTTTCTACTGAAACAAAAATTCAAAAAACATTTTTTAGCTCTCATGTTCACTGGCATGAGAAAATACAGACCGGAAGACGGTCAACCCCTTTACGAATCTGATTTCAAATTTGATGAGGATGTACACCTTAGATAATAAATGTGTGTGCCAAATTTTATCCCTAGGTCTTTTCGTTTTGTATTTACAGTGTTCACTTGCAAATGGACATTCAGACAGATATAATGGAATAAAGGAATGGGAAACTTTCAGAATTTTATTAAAATTTAAAAATCTGGGATTCGATTCTTGTTCCAAATTTCATCCATCTAGTTCAAAGCATTTTTTTGAATTATCGTATACACAGATAGACAGACCGAATAATATCAGACAAATTTTTTTTAATGTGTTTTTGAATTCAAGGAGTTTTAAAACACGTAGATTCGTATTACGTATAATAGTTCGTAGATACGTATAATAGTTTTTCTTTGAATACTTCGTATATGAGAAAGTGAAAATGAAGTTGCAGTTGATTTGTTCTGCGTGTATTTTATTCAGAAGGCACGGTGAAATAATAACACGAGTGAAAGATCAAGGCCAACTGCTCCTTTACTCTTCGGAACATATGACTTCATTTTTCTTCATTCAAGGCTCTTTATTACAAACGATATGCATACCAAAATAAAGATAGATACCCTTCATAAATAACAACTACAGATTACGTACATTTAAGAGTTATAAAAAGGTCCATTTAACTTGGATATTTCTTATTGGTTAACTATATAAAGATAATACATAATACCAGGGGGGTTCAAATGAAAAGGTACGAAACGACACTGTGGGTATAAATGAAACTTTATTCAACGTATACACCATAGGCCTGAGCACAACGATCCCATTGATTGTCGAGCAGAAGGATTCCTTGTTCACAGAATTCCTGTGGCTGTGACGAGACCTAGTCCTTCACAGCGTGCTTGAGTTCCCCGTCCGAGTTGAAGCGCTTCCCTTTCAGATGTTTTTTCAAGGGGCCAAACGCATGAAAATCGCAGGGCGACATGCCCGGGCTGTAGACTGGATGGTCGAGCTGCTCCCACTTGAACTTAGCCAGTTCCGCGTGTGTGACCCTGGAGACGTGTGGACGCGCGTTATCTTGGAGAAAAACCACACCTTTCGTGCGATGAATAGCGATAGTGTAACACCCTCCGCTTCAAAAATCGGATAACTCCGCGCTGTACCTCAATCGTCGAATTTTGCATCCTATCTTCACATGCACGCCATCCCGTCTTCCCATGCACTGCAACGTCAAAGTTTGGTCAGTTTAAATTTTGCACCATAGCTATGGATGAAAGCACTGATATAAATGATACTGCTCAATTAGTATTATTTATAAGAGGTATTGATGAGAACTTTGAAATTACTGAGGAACTGGCGTACATGCGTTCTTAAAAGTGAACTACAAAGGGATGTCAAATTTTTCGTGAATTTCAGGAAGGGCTGTTAATTTTTAAAGTGTCTATAACAAATATATGTAATATTACGACCGATGGAGTACCAAATATGACAGGAAAAAAAATCTGGATTTCTTGGATTCTTTAATCAAAACTTTCCCGGGAACAATGTTGTTTTTCTACATTGTATTATACTCTATGTAAATCTGCATTGAATATGAAGTCCGTGCTTGATGCAGTCTTGAAGCTTGTAAATATTATTCAATCTCGTGGGCTTACTCACAGGAAATTTCGATATTGTTACAAATCTGTAATTTTGCTACCCGGCATGAATAGTGTCATCGTGAAAAAGACCGTTGTAAGATCTGTGCTGTGCAGCTGCTGCGTAAATAACCTGAGAGCTTGGCGACCATTTGGCGACTTGGCGACGAATTTGGCGAGTTTGGCGACTAAATGGATACTACTGGAAAGTTCGAGAACTTTCACGATCCATCCACTAAGACCCGAGGTACAGCCAGGTACGTCCTGATTGGTCTGGAAGACTCTAGCCCCGCCTCCCGGAACTATAAAAAAACAGGCAGACTCTGAAATCGTGTGGAAGATGTTGTGTGGATCGTAAAAAGCTGAGTGTGTGTATCGGCGGAAATTGTGTGTGTGAGAGTGGTCGTAGTCGCCGACGAGTAAAAAGACTAGAGGATTAGCAAGCAAGCAAGTTGCTGAACTATTAGAGATTAAATGCATTACGATTGATCGACGGTATTTTGCTGTATAGAAAAATTTTGTAACAATATTTTCTTCAGTACTTGCAATCTTAATATTCTAATGTACTGTATTACATGAAGGAAAGATGGCTTAGTGCAGGATGTGTTTTCGAGCGAGTCTGACAGCTGAATGACGACATTGTGTCGTTCTTCCATGAGAAACAGTGTTCTGCGGTGTGCGAAATGTTAGAAGATACAGAATGGCTTTCGGACTTTGCATTTTTCATAGATCTTCTTTGTCATATGAGCAACTTGAATGTCAAGATGCAAGAGAAAAATCAATTTATCGACGATATCAGGGCCCATCTCAAAGCTTTTAAATTAAAACTTAATCTGTTTGCTGGGCAGCTAGCTAAGAACGATTTGCCTCATTTCCCGGGGTTAAATTCAATACCCTCAGTAAATGAAGAGAAGCTTAAGAATTATGAAGAGGACTTGAAAAAATTGCATTTTGAGTTCGAACGCAGATTTCTAAATTTTAGTGCCATTCGAACAAAACTGGATCTTTTTGCCATGCCTTTCAACTTTAAATTGTGAAGCAGTGAGGTCGATTTGCAGCTTGAAGTAATTGAGTTGCAATCTAACAATCATTTCAAGCAGTTGTTTCTAAATATACAAAAGTTAGAGTTTTACGAATCATTATCGAAAGTAAGTTTCCCAAATTTAATATCACACGCCCAGAAATCAGTGCTATGTTTGCTTCATCTTATATATGTGAACAACTGTTTTCAACTATGAACCTTAGAAGGAATTATTTCAGAAGTTGACTGGCAGATGAGCATTTAGCCTCGTTCTTTAGAATCTCGTTAGTGCATCTCACTTCGAACCTCAATAAAAGTAACTTTTAAAAATGAAATCGCAATTTCATTCATCTCATTAACATATATTTAAACTGTAATACTTTTATATTGTTTTTAAAATTTTAGAAAAATTTATCTTGACTCGCCAAACTTTTTTTTTTTTTTTTTTTTTTTTTTTTTTGATTTTTGGGCCCGCGATTGAAAACGTTTGCCCATCCCAGAGCTATACACTTCCGTTGCTTTCTGTTCACCATTTGCATTTTTACCGAATCTGCCATGCGATCCTTGGCAAGTTATTTTGTTCATTAATCCCTGGCATGCGGTTAATATTATCCGAAAATCGAATTTGAGTTTGAGACAAATCTTCTTCCACCAATTGAAACAAAAATTCGGCACAAAACTGCACGTTTAGTCACAAAATACAATATCATATTTAATGTATTTAACTCGTTGCATTTTTGTATTATCTCGCTTACTTGTTTTTGAAATTACAGACTGACAGATAGTCACCCTATAATTGGATTTGTCTCAAGCTTTTGCAGGTATCTAGACTATAGATATTTTTAATGTTATCCATCTAACTTTCTTCATTTTGTTGTTATCGTGTTAAATTATATTCGTACAGCCAGGCAGACGACGGATTTCTTTAAACAGGTTTTACTCAAAATTTGATAGAAATCAAATTTTGATTAAAACCTATTCCTATGTAAGGACCGTATAACAAATTTCAACCGATTAGCTGAAAGCATTTTTGAGTTATCTTTGTCGCAGACAGACGGACATTTTCTGAAAATGTATTTCTCAAATTCAGATGGGTCGGTCTGAAACTTGGTAATTTGTCAAAATCTCGAATTTGAATATTTTGGCCCTTGCAATACTTTCTCTACACTTGTGCGAGAAAGTAAAAAAGGAAGTGATTGAATGCCAACTCAATCAATATACTTCTTGATGAAACTAAGCATTTCATTTAAATTGTAAGAAGGAAAAGGAGAATCATTTTAAACATCAAATTTTTGTGTGTATTACAAAATATTTTAATATTTCAAATGATAAATATTTTATGTGTATTACAAAATATATAATATCGTCAAATGATAAATATTTTAATATTTTATGTGTATTACAAAATATATAATATCGTCAAATGATAAATATTTTAATATTTTATGTGTATTACAAAATATATAATATCGTCAAATGATAAATATTTTAATATTTTATGTGTATTACAAAATATTTTAATATTTCAAAAGATATATTTTATGTGTATTACAAAATATTTTAATATTTCAAAAGATATATTTTATGTGTATTACAAAATATTTTATTATTTCAAAAGATATATTTTATGTGTATTACAAAATATTTTAATATCTCAAAAGATATATTTTATGTGTATTACAAAATATTTTATTATTTCAAAAGATATATTTTATGTGTATTACAAAATATTTTATTATTTCAAAAGATATATTTTATGTGTCTTACAAAATATTTAGTTTCTTTAATGATTCAGAAGATTATCCAATTAAAATTTCTCTGGTTCAACAAAGAAGTTCCATGAGATTAGATAATTTTAAGTGATAAGAAGGGTAATATATTTTCATACATTCAACAATATTATATTAAAGAGTGTACATTAAGAGTGCGTTCATTGTAAACATCTCATTATGCTAACTCGTTAAATTAAATCTTAATTTATACAAAACAAATTTCAAAAAGTGTATTAAAAAACATACGTTAAATAGAAAATTGCTCATTATAGAAAATAAGCCGCAGGTTCAAATTTTCATTATCAAATATAGAAAAAAAAAAACTTCAAGGTGAAATATTAGTATCAGCAATAAAAAATTATTTCAGTTTCGTTTCATTAATAGAATCGTATATTGTTGTAAAATAAAATTTTTTTTTTAAATTGATTAAAAATGGGGGAGAAATATACGGCAAAGGCATTAGTATCATTGAAAACATACTTTTTTATCATATCAGAACGTGATGTTGTTTCCGTTTGAGATTTTTGAAGCCTTAAAATACGCAGTCAGAAAATAAAAGGCAATACAATAGTCAAGTGATCATTCCAAACCAGTTTAAACAGGATTTTAGCAAAAAAAGAAAAAAAAATCTGGATGTGAGGAAAAAGTTTTAGAGCTCGACCGATTTTGAGATGAAAAAAAGTCATAGTTTTTCCTAAATACCGACGCATGCGTAATATGACAGTCATGTGATTGTTTTAGACCTGTTTAAACTGATTAATGACTTGAATTAATTAAGACAAATAATAACTTAAAAAATAACAATACTCTCACATGATAACTTGAAATTTGCGATAGCAGATTTCAATGTTATATTTTTTAATTTTAAAATTATGTAAAAAATTATTTTTTTGTTATATTTTCGGAAACAATTGCTAAAAATGCCAAAATTTTGTTTAATTTTTTTATAAATTAAAATAGTAATTATAATTTCAATAAGTTTCTCTGAAGTATATATTCTTACTCTCCAAAATATTTACGAGTTAGTTTGCAATAGTTTTCCTTTGCATACTTCATATACGGGAAAGTAATGAAGACTTTTAATATTTTTTAGTGGATGCATTTTTGTTGATAAAAAAGTTAATTAAAGTTTATAAAAGATAAAGCTAATTAAAGTTGACAAACAATTAAAAATTAGTTAAACTGAATGTTTTGATGATAAAGATTTTAGTAATTTTGCTCTTTAAACAAAATTCGATGATATTTTTAATCAGATAATAGAATAAGTGAGTGTTAACTATTTAAAAAATTTTGTGTTAATGAGGGAATTTTAATAGACATACTTAAAGATTCATTTCGAAGTTGATATTTGATTCAATATTGAGGATTTTTGATTGAAAAAAACTATGCGATCAGTATGATAATGAAATTATTCTTGGAATGAATTTTTTTTTCTTATACAAAATATAATCAGCAAAAAAAAACTATTATAATAGTCAAAAGTTTCAGCTATCGCCATTTGTGATATATCCATGTTTAATACCACCTGAATCAAACAAAAATCCTTTTTTGTACAGTGCGCGAAAAAAGTATAAGGACAACATGTAATTGCATGAAAATATGCTTTATTTTCATTTCACCTAAATGAACTTTTTATATTTCTTACTTCTGCTGCATAATTTTGTGATAACACTTATACCACATAAAAAGCATAATTTAGCTTCAAAATATTGATTTTACAAAATTTAACACTAAAGAAAATACGGAAAAAATTATAAGGACATGTTGTAAAATACTTAAAAAATGTTTCAATAATCAAGACAACTACCTTTTTTTTCAATCACTTGAATAAGCCGAGAAGTCATAGATCCTGAAAGATCTTTTAAAATGTTCACAGATATTTTTTCCCAAGCGTCTTTGATAGCGTGTGCATTGATACTGTGTGCCGTTTTTGTAAACTACTCGGGCTAGAAGTCCCCATAAGTATTCGATTGGATTAAGATCGGGACTTCTCGCCGGCCAATCAAGTAAATTTACAGAATTAGCTTCAAACCAGAGTTTTGCACTCGTAGAAACGTGTATCGAAGCATTATCCTGCTGAAAAATATAGTCCCCTGAAGTAATTAGTGGCGCTTCAGGTAACAAACTTTCTCCTAACATATCAACATACCTGTCCGAATTCATTTTACGGTTGATAAATACAATTGGAGTGGTTCCATTTCCTTCAAAAGCGCCCCATACCATAACCGAGCCACCACCATATTGACGACTGGAAAACACTTCCTTGGTCTTTCGCAGATCATACCAAAAATAATGAAAACCATCAGGTCCATCAAGATTGAACTTTCTTTCGTCCGAAAAAATTACATCAGCCCACTTTTGACTAAGAGAAATGTATTTTTTGGCAAAGTAAACTCTTCTTTTCTTATGATGATTTGTAAGAGGGGGTCGTGACACTAATTTCCCATAAGAAACTTGAGGATGTTCACTCAAAACATTTTGAACAGTCCTTGTTGAGCATGGTAAACTCAAATTTTGTCTAACTTCATTCGCGGCTTCTCTTTTCTCGCAATCTCTCCTTACAATCATTCTTTTTTGTCGACGAGTGAGAATTTCTGGTCTCCTAGTTCGCTTTTTCATACCATACATCCCAGGATTTTTTAGAAAATTATAAACCACCGTTTTAGATCTCTTGATTCTTTTTGAAATTTCCCATCCACTTAATCCACATTCTCGAAAAGCAACAATTTTTCCTTTTTCAGAGTCAGAAAGTTGAGTTCCTTTGGGCATCGTTTAAAAATTCACACTGAAAGTCGCCGAGTGGGAAATTCTTTTCACAAATGAATCTTTTAACTCGGAATTGTCATTTTATGCTTTCAAATATACAAATTTTTCAATAATTACTGGAGAAAAAGCAATGTCCTTATACTTTTTTCCGTTTTCATTGAGGTTTAAAAATCAAAATTTAAATTTTAGCAGATTTAAAATTGAAAATTTTAATTACTTTACGCATAAAATATTTTAGTTTTACTTCTATTTTTGCTGCAAAAATTTGCATACGGTTCTGTAAACAAGGCTTCTAGATTTGGCGATTTTTCGCGTGTCCTTATAATTTTTTCGGGCACTGTATTATGTCTGAATAATAGCAATAAGTCGAAAATGTTCTGATTTTTGCACCATTACACCCCTCAATAACGGATCAACAAAAAAAAAATCTAGATGGATTAAATTTTGTACGTAATCGTTGCATTAAAACTGTTGATATACATATCAAAAGTGGACGAATTCGAACTTGAAGATGTCTAATACATTTGAACATGTTAACTGAACAAAGAAGTAGATAAATGAAATTATACAAATTTATATTATATTTATTTTATTATTATATAGAATTATAAATTTATATAATATTTAATTATATATAATTATATAATTAAGAAATGTGCATCAAAAATTGGCAAGCAATCGCTCTTTAAATCAATTGGAAATCAGTATAAAATTTGATGAAAAACTTTAATAAACAAATTTTGGATCTAAAATGTTGAATTGATGATAATCAAGAAAAAAAACTCAATTCTGATCACATTAGAACGAGGAAGTTTAACAGAAAAGCTCAGTATCATGGAAGTATTGGGAAAATATGCCTGACGGAGTATACGATAATTTAAAACTCTTTTTTTTTTATGCTTACCCTGTAACAATTTAATGAATACTTTGTCAGAATTAATTACAAAGAGATTCTTAAAATTATAATACAAAATAATATAATGATCATAAAGATACATAGATAAGAACGAGAATTAATCGTTTGTTTTTTAATGTATTAAAATTGAAAATTTATCGTTTGCGTTTAATATAACTTCAAATAATTTCGGAGGATATTGATAAAATAATATAAAGTAAAAAACAATCATTCTCTTTTTTTAAATTATATTTGAATCTAGAAGTTATCGCCTGATTTTTAAATTTATATTGCAGTTAAAAAAAATTTCGTTTGATATTAATATTATCTCAGTTAATAACAGAAATGATACGTAATATGAATGAGAAAAATGTCATTTTATCACTGATGATTTTAATTGAATTAGAATCAAGGATTTATAGTACAACTATTTTTTATAATTAACTTAGAAATAATAATTAATCGGTTGCATTTTTGAATAATTCAATAAACAGACCAATTATAAGATTACGTTATGACTGAATTACGCATTTACCAGCTGTTTATAAAATTGTGTAATGAGTCTATAAAGTTTCCCTTTTTATTAAATACTATTTGATATATCCAGAGTTGCTTGGGATTAAAATTCTTTCATGCATAAAATTTTTACTATAAAATTTACTTTTTAATAACACGTTATAATATACAAACTTGTTTTCGTTCTATTCCAAAGAGGTTATTACTTCTTATGATGGGGAACTGATGAAAGCATGGTGCTAAATGGGTGACATGGACGTTTAACACTTCTCATGAAGATAGGTGAAAATTGACGACAAACTTCTTTAATTGATGATTTCACTGGCAACTTGTTACAAATTTATATATTTATATCCAATCCTTGTATCTTAGGAAGATCTGATTTCAATAGACGACCTCAATTGTTGAATAACAATAATTATTTTCTTTTAAAAACATATAATTCAAATAAAAAAGAAATTAAAAATAAATAGTGATAGAATAGTTCGAACATTTCCCAGAAAAAGTGTTGCCATAAATTTCCTTATTTTAACACCATTTGCATTAGGTTTTCTAAAGAATTAATAACAGTTGAAAAAAAATTGCTGAAAAATGAAAATGGTTTCGTCGAAAAAATAAAATGTTTTGTTGTAAAGTAGTGTAATTTTTTTTTCAGAATAATTTCCTCCAAAGTCACAATGGGAAAAAGGACAATACTGACTCATAGTCTCGCTAGTGAGTTCTTTGCTGTCGTCGCACTTCTGATTTTTTTTTTTTTTTTTTTCCTCACAAAAACTTTACTTTTTCCCTCTATTTAAACACCTGACTTATGCTTGGTTTTAGGCGATGTTAAATTCCTATATTGAAACAAATTTTCAACCCATAGAACAGTGTTAAGGAAAGCCCTGGTCCAAAGCCTAAATCTCCGTTCCCTGAAATTACTTCCAAAAGTGCATGACAGAGAATTTTTTTTTTTTTTACTTGAACAATACTAGTAAATATTATGATGGATATTAGTAGAATTTTGATAGTTAGAGACAATATTTTAAAGGGAGAAAAAAATTAGGTGGAAATAACTTAAGAAAAAGATTAAAGTGATAATTTTTTTTGAAAAGTTTAAAAATATCAATCAGATCTACTTTTGTACCGATTTCAGCTGGTAAATTGGCAAATATTACTTGTGGCGCCATCTCTTAAATTACTTCATTAGTAAATTTTCTCCGCAGGATTTTCACTTTATTTTTCTTGGAAATCAAAATCTACTTTATATTTGATTAGAAAATAAAAATAATGTTTATTCAACTTCTATTTTATTTTGACAGTTAAATTGCGTATGTGACAAAAAGCTGATAACTAATAATAAAGATAAATACAGCCTATTTACCCATTTACTGTAAAAAAAACGTACATTTTGGTGGGTTTGAAAAAAATAATGTTACATTTTTTTCTATGAGAAAAAAGAAGAACCTGAGTTGCCATTAGCCCTAACAGCGAGTACAAAGTGCTCTTGCTCATGCCATGGCGCCAATATATTTGGCACCTTTTCAGCCAATTACCTTCCTTGATTTCTGTATCTTTGTCACCCCGAAGGATGACAGAGATTGATAGCTGATACTGGTGTGATAAAGATTCCATAACAGGATTTCACTTATTCGGAAGAGTTATGAAGATATGCCACTGGCTTCGGATTCGACAGTGATTGATGAGTGTGTGAGAAGAGGATAGAGAATGTTAACTGATACTGATGCAATTAAGTTTCCAAATCACGATTTTGCTTAATCGTAAGAGGTATTGATGACGATGTGCCACTGGCCTCGGATTTGGAAATGATTGGCTGAGTGCGAAAAAGAGAAAGGTGTTTTTTTTATATACAGTTATTATGGAAAAAGGCAGAAATTTTTCAGAGATATATGGTTCGTAACATTGAGAAAAAGAGCAGTAATGACTGGGGATAAAATATTGCCGCATTGAAGAAAGACAGTCGAATCTCAATGGCCGAATGGTCATGGCACTGGTCTCATGATCAAGAGACCTGGGTTCGAATCCCGCTAGAGACAATGCGGTTAATAGTATATGTAAATACTTAATTCCTCGATTATATGTTTTCCTTTATTTCATGTTCCAGAAGATACTGGACATTTCTTTAATTTACCAGACAAGTGTTCTGGACTTTTCTTACTGTCTCCAGAAGAGTATTCTGAAACTTTCCCTGCTTGTATAAAAGCAGAGGATTTGTCAGCCACTGTATTCTCAGTTCAGAGTTGAGTTAATAAATTGGTTTAGCTCTACCTCTTGTGTGTGTTATTCAGTTCTACGTGACAATATATGTAGTTAAAAAAATAATCACTCATGCTAGTAGCATCGCCAAGGCGGGCAACTAACTATACTATATAGATCTAATATATTGTACCAGAATGAAATAATATCATCTGATCGAAAATGAATAAAGTTCAAGATGATTATTATCTAGTCCGGAAACTCAAACTGTAACTGGGTGTGTACGTTTAATCCAAGGAAAGATGCTTTCTTGTCTTTTTCTTATTTATTTTCGCACACACACACATATAACAACACACATGGACGATGATCATATATATATATATATAAAGTAACACATAATATAAATGAAGAATTTGCCACTAACAAAGAGCGAGTGGTGCCTTCTTGCACCAGTTTCACAGCAACACCCAGCTGAAGTGTTTTTCAACAAGAGCAGAAAAGCTTAAGTGCGCTTCACTCATTTTCCAAATATACATATGGTTTAGAGCATACTGCGCCATCTATATTCAGTATTAATTAATATTTACTATATGAATAACTATACAAAGAATAAAAAATACAAATAAAATAATTAAATGAAAACAATAAATTACAGAAAATAAAATCACATAAATACAAATCGAGTATCTGATATTTACAGTCTGTATCAGCTTTATGAACCCGACATTTTTGCATATATGTTTAATGTATCGAATTGATACAATATTACCCAATCCTAGTTTGAATGGATCGGAATTCTTGAAAAAATGAGTACTTCGAATGGATGTGTGGCGATCCTGCTTCCATCAAAATGACTGTATTCGAAAAACTATTTTCCTAACTGCGCACCGGAAGTACGAAGCAGTTATCTACGATCAAGCGCGCAAGCTGTGCGAATTAAAAAGATAAATTTCCGGTATTTCACAAAAATCTGTTGTCTGTCGATGTGTTAACGTTAAAAATTAAAAAGATGTTTATTTTTATATAAAAAAAGTCGTCGCTCATTCTTTATGTGTGGATGTAACTTAACTATCCCAATTTGCAACCTTCTCCACTAAAACATCCCACAGATGTATCAATTTTCGCAATAAATGAAGATTAGAAGAATTCTATAATTTGCGATCATACTGTTTTAGATGCCTTAATATTCAAATTTCTTTAATATTTGATCAAATATTTAAAATCTAATATTTGGGATTTTTAACGCTGATGATATGACTGAAGTTGGTAACAGAAAAAAAAAAAGCTTGAATATTAGAAATTAAAAAGTTAAAAAGATACCAAAAATTATTAATTAGAAAATGCAAACTGGTCCCTAATTTAAGAATAACGCCCGTTTTAAAATATAAAATTTTGAAACCGACAGATACAATATTGTAACGAAACTTAAATTCCACTGCTAAGTCCTCTAAATAACCAGGTTCGCTTGTAGTGGGTGTATGGTATGAAAATTATCAGCATGCCTCAATAACGAACGATGACGAAGTTTATTAAACACGAAGACAAAGAATACAAAGACAACAAATATATAGTCGAGATGAACACAGGAAACACACAGCAGCACACTACGACAAACAATAACCCACAAGTAGCAATCGGGAGTAATAACAATCCATAGCACTCAAAGCGGTCAGATTGAGTCTCTCCAAACGGCTGCAATTCTCCACTGTTTCCTCGCTTTTGTTGTATCCAACTGCCGACACACTACTACACGGCGGCTACTCCTCACAGGACTCGATGCTGTATCTACAATAAACACCAGGACTCTGCACTCAGCTCAGTTCAGCAATCGCTTGAGCTCCACACAACGCTTGGTCTTCGTTGCTTCGTTATCCTCTCGACGACTCGATACTTCTCTACGACTACGACTCACTGCAGCTTGAGAATGCCGGCCTTTTATAGTTCCCGGGAGATGGGCAAAGAAAATTCTGGACCAATCAGGCGTATCTCGATTTCTAATGGATGAATCGCTAAAATTCTTGAAGTTTCCAGTAATAACTATTTTTCACCAAAGTTGCTAAATTCGTCGCCAAGTTTGTCGCCAAACTCTGAAATCAATGACTCGGCACCCGAGCAGCACCCCACGGGGCTGATAGTAAAACGGTCTTTCCAGTGATTGAACTCACCGTGCTGAGAAACAGCATTACAGGTTTGTAACAATACATAACAATTCAATAAACACTGTCAGATTTATCAAATGAAATGCTGTTTAGGAAAACAGATATATTGCAAATGTAACAGTTCATTTCTGATCAAAAATATAAATTCCTTTTTTTTTAATCTTTGGTATTTGGTATTTTAAAACAAAATAAGATATTTTTCTTGGCATGTTAATATTAAGATTCTACAAATACTTGAAAATATATCAGCTTTTTTCAAAGAATTATGAAAAAATAATGCGCTATATATATTTTTTTTTCTGCTCAAGAACCCATCACTGCTTTTACGGTATGAATCACTCAATTAAACATTATTAAAACAAAGTTATTGTTTCGGTTTGGCTAACAATTATTTAGAATATTTAAAAAAATCAATTCGAGTATTTTGAGCTCTATAACAAGTAATGCTACCAAATTTAAATTATGATGCAAAAAAATTCAATATGAAATATTGCTTCAAAATAAAATAAATTTCATGTTAATAATAATATAAAAAATATGTGTATTTTAAATGCATCGTATCAAGAAAAGATTTATATTTACTTAAATATAAATCTTTTAAGAATAAACAAAGAATCACTATACAACATGGGGTCCCAAACATCGCTTAAGGGGTGAAAATCGCAAAAATATAGGGAGTTGGCGAACTTTTGGAAACTGTAAAAAAATAATAAAAAAATAACAAATGGTGTTTCAACTATAAATTTTTTTTTAATGAAAGCACATTCTTAAAGGCAATTTTTCATGTAAGTAAATGCTGATTTGGTGAACCAGGGGGTCGTAAATTATTGAAAATGGAAAAGTAGTTTAGAACCCTTATCTGCAAAAATATTAAAACTTTAAGAAAAATAAAAGCTTGAAAATATAAGGAATTTTATGCTCTTTAATTTAATGTAAGTCTGTAGTGTGAAAACTGAGGAGGTTTTAGGGTATTCAAGAAAAACTAAAATATTTGCCGGGAAACATCGCTGCAACATCGGTACCAATGTTTACAGAAGGCATTGCAAAATTCTATCGAAAAATTCTGAGGAGTAACAGTAGGCATCAAGGAGATAAGTATTTTCAAAGAAATATAAAGTCGCAAACGACGGTGAAATTTATTTGCTGGAATACAAATACAACATACATTTACAGCACAGACATTTTAACATAAGAAAGGAGACGATGAGAAACTTTTATAAAAATTGCTCAGTGTTGCGGCCGCGAAGGTCATTACACAACCGACACTGACGTTTAAAGGACCACCGGAGGCGCTCAGACATACCAGATGTGCTTGTGAATTCTCTAGCAGCTACGACGATCCGTGCTACGAGATCTTTCAATGTTTCCAAAGATGTCGGATAAACAAGAGATTTCATATGGCCCCAGAAGAAGAAATCCAAGGGATTGTGGTCCGGGGAACGTGGAGGCCAATCAACAGGTCCGCCACGTTCTATCAACGTTCCAGAATATGTATCATCTAGGTAGTTACGCAGAGAATTCAAAAAATGCGCTGGTGCACCAGCATGCATTAACCACATGTTCTGGCGTGCAATGGCCGGTATTTCCTGCAGTAAATCAGGAAGGACGTGCTGCAAGAAAACAAGGTACTTTGCGCCACTGAGGCGTTCGGGCCCTGCATTTGGCCTTGTTATTTTGAAGGATCCTATTTCCAGCAACCGTCTATTAATATTTGAAAAGGTTCTGTGGTGTGGACAACGCCTACTTGGATATTGCTATTGGTATATTCTTTGTGCTAGCCGTCCATTACCATCCGCTCGGCCGTAAATTAAATGCATATCCGCATATTCGTCGTCCGGGAAATCGGATATGTTGTTTGCGAATGAAACTTATCGACAATCAATTCAGCACTGCTCTTTAATGAATACAAGCTGTTTTTACATTCCTCGAACCATCAATTCTGCAATGTTCGCTGCTTTTATATTCCACGAACGCATGGAAAATTTAGATACGAGAAAGCTTCTTCTTCTCGATTACCTTGTTCCAAATCCTTGCATTCTTAGGGACATTCTCTTGGCCAGGCTAATTGTCCCTTCGATGTCTGTTTTTGCGATTTTCACAGAATAAACTTCTCCTGCGACCCTACGTTTTATGAAAATTTTTCATCTCCTTAATGCCTACTATCACTTCTCTAAATTTACCTTTCGAATTTGGCAACAACCTCTGTAAACATCGGTACCGATGTTGCAGCGATGTTTCCATGCAAACATTTTAGTTTTTTTTTTTTTTTTTTTTGAATATCTTAAAACCTCCTCAGTTTTCACACTACAGACATATCAAAGTAAAGAGTACAAAATTCCTTATATTTGCAAGCTTTTATTTTTCTTTAAAGTTTTAATGTACTTGCAGATAAGGGTTCTAAACTACTTTTTCATTTTCAATAATTTACGACCCTCTGGTTCATCAAATCGGCATGTTACTTACATAAAAAACGGCCTTTAAGAATGTGCTTTCACTTTTAAAAATTTCATAGTTGAAACACCTTTTGTTATTTTTTTTATTAATATTTTACAGTTTCCAAAAGTTTGCCGACTCCTTATATTTTTGCGATTATTGCCCCCTAAACGTCGTTTGAAACCCCATGTTGTATGGTGATTCTTCTTTATCCTCTTGATGCTTCCTATCACCCTTTTGAATTTGTCGGTCGAATTCGGCAACACCCTGTATATATATATATATATATATATTCTAATTAATTTTCAAAGTTTTATCTTAATTCAGTCCATATTAAATTCATTCTGAAATGTTCTCATATTTCCTGATCCGATTCCATCTTTTTTTATTTAATTAATACAACAGAAGCTTTGTGAAATTGCTGAGATCGACAAGTTCCCATACTTCGAGTGAAGGGATAAAAATTTGTCGATCTAAGACATTTTTTAAAAAATATCTCTATTATTTCCTTTCCTAAACCGACACGTGAAAAGAAATCCCTATCAAAATTTTATAATATAAAAATGTCGGGAAAAATATTTTCTCTCTTGGCCCTTTCCCGGTCTCTTTCACTTTTGTGCCGTGCTATGAATGTTTTTCCGTGCTTCTTGTATATAAATTATGCGTCCCGGGATGGAATAAAAGCAAAGTGAAAATTTTGAAAGTGTCGTGTCTCTCTTCGGCTTCTGCTTAAAAAACTATGACAACATATATGTATAAACATTATTTTATGTGAAGCAGGATGCAGTTTTGAAGACAGTGAAAAGACTTTTTACATTTTTAAATTAATTTTAATATCCATCGGAAAAGCATAATTATTTACAAAAAGGCGCGGACATGGCATGTCCGCCACAGCGCAGCACGAAAGCAGAAGTGGGGAAGAAGCGAGAAATAAATTATCCCTCGTCTTATATAACATGAGATTTTGATAGGGAAAATATTTATTAACAGTGCTAATATATTATTAATAGAGATGCATAATCCACAATTTTTTGAATAACAAATAATTTTGCTATTGTTATTTTTAAATATTTGTTCCAAATATCTGTTATTTCAATCATATTATTAATTAAAAATTATTACTTAATATTAAATATAAAATTTATTAATTGTAATTAATACTTAATTTACTAATTTAAGTAACGTGTGATTTAATTAATTTATCTATTTCAGCTTACTTCTTAAATTTGATTTTTTTTCAAAACTATTTATTTAATTTCTTTCTTGGTGTAAATCATTTTCTGAAAAATTTGAATTAAATATATATATAATTTCTTTAAATTGTTTACTTTAGTTCTATATTCTACCAATAGATGGCGCCAGAAGTAAAAGGAATATATGCAAAGTCAAGTCACAAGCAATTAAAAAGGATTTGTATGGAATAGTGCATCATCAAATGCGAATATCGGAAAGTCAAGGTTACTCTCATGAAGTGGAGCGGCGACTTCACACTTTCCAGTAAAATCTCCGCTCCTATAAATTTCAGTGGTATGCAATTCAATGATATGATCATTCCAATAACCGGCCCGTTCACTTTTCAATCCATTCACAGATTTCTCCTTTTCTTTTTTGTTCGAGAGCTTCCATTGGACAGATCGTATCGATTGTTACTTTCCATCGTGATCCAAAACCTGTAATCAAAATATCACCAGTAAGATCGTATCAAGGATTTGAATCACACCCCTCTTTGAAAAGTATTGATCACTGGTATTTGTGACTTTATGATATTGGTTACGTAATAGCCGCTCGTAATATATTCGTCATCCCTAATTATTAAGATTCTGATGGGAATTTCTGACGCATGTCAATCACAAGTAAGGGAAACACAGGGATCTATTAAAAAGAATGTGCTTACTGGACAATTTTTACCCCTTCACGCGGAACATGTAAATGTGTCGGCGTTTAGCCGATTCAGCAAATTTATAAAGCTTATCTTGAATTAATTTAGTAGAGACAGTAGAATTGGATCAAGAAATAAGAGAATATTTTAGAATGAAGTTATTACGGGCTAAATTAAGACAAAACCTTCAAAATTAATTAAATTGAAATTAGAATTAAAATATCATTACATATATATATTCATTTCCATTTTTTCTGAGTAATAAGAAATTTCTACTTAATGAAAAGAAAATCCAAATTTGTGAAACAATAAAATTAAATACAAGAAATAAACTTCAAAAAATTTTATTAAAAAAAAAAGGTTAAGCCTTATGAACTATGCCATAGAATAAAGTTTTGTTCAATATAAAATCAGTTGTCTGGATGTATTACCAATAAGAAGGAGAAAAATCCACATCTCATTTTAATAAATCCATAAAAAAAAAGTAATTATGTTACAAAATAATGTAGAACACTTTTTGCTTCCATTAAATAAAAGACATATTTAAACAATTTTGAAGGCATCAAAAAAACATATACATTTATTATTTGTCTGAATAATAGGAAATTTGCATTCATTAAAGTAAAATCATACAGTTTCGAAAAATAAATCATGCACTACAATAAATTTAATAAACAAGGATAAATTTTTAAAACTTAGAAGCGCACCACAGAAAAAAACTTCACTAAATATCAAAGTAATTTCCTGAATGCGTCATCAAGCAAATAAAAATTCTACTGTTTTTCTATAAATTTAATAAAAAGAAATAATTCACTTTTTTTTAAAAAAAATGACCATCTTCATTCACGGTTTCTATTATATATGAAACAGCTAATTTCAAATTACAAAATATATGCATAGAAGAGATAATGTATTTAAATTTACATGAGTAATGGGCAGTTTCTATTGGAATAAAAGTCATTTTACAAAGAGCTTTAAACTGATTGTAAATTTTTCTTCAATATTATTCTTAATATTATTATATATATTATTCTTAAAATAATTTATTATCAGCAATTAAAATTGTTGATAAAAATCAGTTTATATTTGTTGATACCAGCAAATATTAGAAATCGTGATATTTTTTCTTTTATGATCAATTTATATAGTATAAAATACATTTTAATGCATGCGCTTTTGTTTGAAAGATCAAAAAGTGTAGTAGAAAGAAATTCATTAAAAATATCTCAATTTACTAGATCGCTAAATTCCAAACATTTCTCCAAGATGATTTCTATTGTATTACTTATCTGGAGGCTTGCAGATCAAAATTGACATGCCAAAGTGCGGATTAAACAGGCGATATTCTTGCTCGTTTGGCATGATGAAAATCGGAAGTTAATTTGAAACTTATCTACCGTTTCACATCATTGCCGGAAGTTTCAAACTAAAATTGAACTTGTCCAATCACGTGAGTCTTTAGCTCTGGGATTAAAATTTTTATTGTAGTCATAACCGAAACTGTGAGCTCTTAAAGATGTGTAGAAAATAAATTAAATAGATTTCTTTTTATTTTCTAAAAAATTTGAAACTTATCCACCGTTGCACATTATTGCCGGAAGTTTCAAACTAAAATTGAAACTTGTCCAATCACGTGAGTCTTTAGCTCTGGGATTAAAATTTTTATTGTAATCATAACCGAAACTGTGAGCTCTTAAAGATGTTTAGAAAATAAATTAAATAGATTTCCTTTTATTTTCTAAAAAATATAGAATTATTTTGGAAAATTATTGTTATTATTATTGTCCAATCATTATTTAATGATCAAGAAAGAAAATAAACTTCAATTTTTACTTCCTTTTTGCTGATTTGACGTGCAGCTGCTTTAGGTACTTGTAGCTGTGATCTTCATACATATATTTTTCTTATCGCAATTGTAAGTTTATATATATATATATATATTGAAGACTGAAAAGAAAGCAAATAGTGAGTTTATCTCGAAAATTTTTAATTAAATGTTTTTTCTTACCAATGCAATTTTTGAATATTCTTTATTAGTTAATAATTTTTACTGTATCCCCCACATTAGATTTTTAGTTTTTTTTAAAAATATATGTGTAATTTCTTATATCACACAATGTTATATGTATTGCTTAGTATTATACTTTTAAATATTTAATCTAGATAAATTTCGATTTATTATCCAAAGAAAAATTATCTTGTACACGATTGGGAAATTTATCAATTCATTTAATGCACGAAATTAACAAAAAACTGAAATTGCAAAGTTATTAATGTTTTTTAATAAATTCTATCTATTCTAATAAATGTTTCTATATAATTCTATCTAAATCAAATATAAGGCATACTTTTAAAAAATTTAATCAGAACCATTTTTATAAGGTCTAAACCATTGAATTTTGAGATCATATATACGTTTGTGCTTCTCAGCCCCTTGTTATTCCTGAATTGCCTCTGAAAAATTTAACAGGTTGAACTCTCTCTTTGATTTTTCAATTATTATATTAGAGTCAAGACTACAGAAACTGATAGTCAGAAGAATGAAAAAATACAGAAACTATTGAAGTCTATACAGAAATTGTATTGATGAAAAAAATTGGAAAATGCTGCTGTTAGTGTTTGTTATCAACTGTTGTCATGAAATAAAGCTGTTAAACATGATAAATCTTATTTCTTGAATTTCATTATCTTTATTATCATTTGGGCAATTCCCTGCAACTTGTTTTACCATTTGACACATTTTTTAAAAAAATTAAATTCTATATAAAAAAAAGTATTACTTTTGATTTTTTTAAAAAAGTTAAGTGTAGGGATAAGATAAATTTGGGATGTGTATAATTTGAAATTTAATTCAACAGATGGTATCTTGACCATTAATTTGGCATTGTGACTCGCATTACAAAATGAAGTTTTATTTTTTAATGTGAAGTTAGAATTGCTTTTCTTCCAACACGCAGAGTAAAAGAAATATTCTATACAATGAATAGTATTTTCTATTTATGATATACGCAAATATATATATGTAATGATATCACTTGATCTAATTTAAATCCAAGTTAATTTCCTAATTTTATCTTAAATTAGCCTGTGCTAATTTCATTTAAAAATTATCCTTTATTTTCTTATCTAATTTCAGTTTTTTATTTAATTAATTCTACATGTGCTCTATAAAACTGCTGGTCTCGGCATTTTCTCACACTCTAAATGAAGGGATAAAAATCCTTAATGCTTACTACATTCTTTAAAAGATACCTAGCATTCCCTTTCCTAAATTGACACATGTAAAAGAAATCCTTAGCAAAATCACTGAAGGAAAAAATTTCTCTTCTGCTTTTGCGTCACAATGTAGATTGATGCATTGCTTATTCTTTGTATGAAAATTATGCCTCCTGCGGTGAACTAAATTGAAGTTAAAATTCCAAAAGTCTCTTCTATTTGGCGAAGCAACTGCTGTGTTTACTATATATATATATATATTATTAATCATTTATGTTAATCAACATTTTGTGTGTGACTCGCATTACATTTTTCACTTAAGTATTTAGAATTAATGAAATATTGGTTTCAAATCATTTCATTTTTTAGATATCTATGAAGCATTATGTAATCCAATCAATAATTGTATCTAGTTATATATATTTTAACAAACTAATTAATTCAAATTAATAAAAATGTGAATAAAACTAGTCAAAATTACATTCTACATGTATTTCAAAATAAATTACAATTACTTTAATGATCCGATTATCATGCAGTTAAAAGTTTTAATTTCCAAAGCAACTTCAAACTAGGATAAAATATTTATCTTCCTTTGCTGACTATATTCAGTTTTTCAGGTTATATCGTATTTATTTCAAATTCTTCATTGATGCAGTTGGTAATTTTTTCTCGGTAATATACCATCATATTCAATTTCATGCTACTCATCACATTTAATATCAGATAATGGTTGAAGATATTTTGCTATCAGATAATATCAAAACTTCACTGGTTTTTCTTATTTTCAACTTTAATGCAATGATTCTTTTTATGCCCTGTAATAATGGTGAACTGTCCCATTATTATGTGCTGAATTTTTTAGATATTTGCTTCAGTAATTTTCTGGCTTTGAATATTGGCTTCAGCTCTTTTTGTAGCTTGAACAAAATCTACAAAATTAATTACTAAACATTTATGTTTTTTTACTTGATCAATACTCTTCTTTTCAAACTTCTAATCCCATCAATTGAATTTTTCCTCCATAAGATGTGATGCAGCAGCAAATCTGTTCTTAAATTGGAATGAAGGACCGTCTTAACAAATTTTTATTTGTTGTATATTAATACACATGGGATATTATCCAATAAATGTGAAATGTAGCATATTGCTGCTTCTTTTGAATGATTTAGAAAGTCTGACATTAGTCTACAGGATGATTGAAACCAAAGTAAGACAACTCTACAGTAAAAATATGCATGTGATTTTGTTACCAATATTGTGTATACGGAAGGATAAAAAAAAAAGAAAGAATTTTGATAGAAATCTACTTGAATCATTTGATAATTGACTTGATTACTCGAATCGTTAAAGAAATCATTTGATAGTTTGATATGATCAATTGATGCATATTTTACAAAGAATTGACTTGCTGATATTTATTGTAGTAATATTGCCTTAATGTTACAGACCTTGTGCCAAAAATTGTGGCACAAGATCTATTGCAGATTAGAGATCTATTACATTACATACTAACACTCTCTACCTTCAGTAGCTGATGAGTTGTGTCTTTCTTCCAATATTTTCATTTTATATATACTTAGTCACTTTTGAAAATCTTCAGTATTATTGCATATTTTTAAATTGGTTCAATCAACAATTTCAAGAAGTAAATTTTCTTCAGGAAAATAATATGAATAAGCAGGAATGTTTTCAATGTATTGATGCAATGCATTTGCTGCATTAATAAAATTCTCATTATACACACATATAAGTAAATTTTATGTGGCAACTTATTGATTAAGAGAACAGACTCTAGGTGCTTTGAAGAGACTTCACTTTTTCCAAATACTTCTGATAGAATATCAGTTTTGAACAGCTCAAATACTTCTTTTTTGGAATAGACAAGATGTCGAGCTTGCTTTTAAAATGTTTATCCATATTGCAAGCACATCTTTCCTTCCTAATAAATAATAAATTCATAATTTTTTAAAATTTTATTTAGAGTGTCTTGGAATAAGGAATTTTCTTGTGATGAATTCTGTGAACACTGTAAATTTTTATTCAAATCTATATTTTATTCACTGCTAAATAATTTTCTTACTACTTCTTTATGATGCAGTCAACTGTTCAAACTTTACTTTAGTTAAGGCTTTTTCTAATGCACTCGTATGTTTGTATATTCATTGAGGTAATTCTATTATATTTTTTTTATTTAATTGCTTTTCATTTTTATATCAGAATTTAATTACCCTTTATTTTGAGTAATTCCTTTCTTTATTTTTCGGTTCATTATGAATTACATGCAGCAACTTCTTTATTTTTTTCATGTTTTCTTTTCCTATATTCCTTCATCTAAAGACAATATTTCTATTTATATCCATCATATTTATTTTCTTGCTTCAGTTTTTCTCTTTGCCTTTTTTGTCATTCTGCTGCTGTTGCTTTAATTAAGAAATTTCCTATAAAAAATAACTTAATTTTACAATTATGAGTGGTAATAATTCTTTTAAAATATATGAAATATATATAAATAATGTGTATCTATTAGAAAGTCACTAGCCAGAATTTACTGATAACATTATTTTTTTAAAATCTGTCCTTTAAAAACAATAAAATTACATAATTCACTGTTACTAAATAATTATGTGTAGGCATGATTAATATATATATATATATATATATATATATATATATATATATATATATATATATATATATATATATATATATATAAACTCCCATTGATCTTAAAAATTACATTAGTATACATTAAAATGCCATTAAGTATATGCATCAAGCAGCACAAGGTGCGACTCACATTACAAAATAAAATGTTTGTATTTTGAGATAAATTATTTTAAAAAATGAAATTGATCTATTAATGTTTAGTACTGCAAATAAGTAGGAGAATTTGTTTTTAGGTACAAATTTATATATTTTTTATGGCTATAAATTACAATTTTTTTTTTAAAAAAATGAACTTTTTGCAACTTTAAAAGATTTACTCACTGTGAAAATCAACCTTTCATTTTTATTTTAAATGCAAATTTTTCGGCAATACTTTTCTGTTTGTTTTATAGGACAAATGTTTTAAAATTATATATAATTATTCAGTAGAAATTTGTCAAAACATAGTAAAATATTCTCTTTAAAAATTGGTTTAATGCTCAGAAAAAATCTTTAGAATATATGCTCTTGAAACAAGTCTTCAAATAAAATGGAAATAAACCAAATAGTATTTACTAATTTGACCAAATAGTAGTTACTAATTTGTAAATTTCAGTCAGTATACAACTCGTACAAAGCAAGATTTGAGTGTTTTTTACACTTTTGTTTCCTATGTTATGTGGATTACTCATTCGATTACTTTTTTTTTCTTCTTTTTTTTTGTATGGAGTTGTTTTTGACTATGAACTTGAATAATTGTTTTAATTTATAATACTTTTTTCATGAATGATATTAGAATTTATTTTTATTAAAATTTAAATTAAAGGAATATTGAGTTCATATAAATCTAACTACAGTAAAGAATTCTGTGAAAGGTTTGTATTGTGTGACCAAAAAGTAATTATAGATATTTCTGTGTATTTAGGATCAAATTTATTATGATGAAATGGGGATGTTATGTATTATGGCCTTAATTTTTTTTAAATCATTTGTCTTTACTATAGTTTGATGTGTTCATGCCTTTCTCTCTCTCTCTCTCTCTCCCTCTCTCTCTTTTTGAAAAATCTTTTTAAAATGAACTTTAATAATTGTTTTAATTTATGATATGTAAATTTAATACTTTGTGAATGATATAAGAATACATATTTTTAAAATAAAGAGCGTCAGTGAAATGTTAAAGATTTTTTTATTAAATATCATGCTTGTAATGGTTGTGATTATTTCATATTTCTTTATATTAACATTTTATTTCGATTTTATATAAAAGAATATTTGAAAACAAATTGTTTTTTCTGAAATTATCTTTATATGTTATTTAAAAAATTAATTTTATGATGATAATTTAAATGTTTTTATAAAAAATGGTAAGTTTGTTTCTTGATCATTAGAGATTTTTTTTCTCTTTTCGTTTTACAGAATGATGAAAATAAAATCGCATAAGCTTCATAAAGGCTCAAGAGCATCACCAGTGCGGAAAGATGGTTTAAAGAAGTCTCTTCATGCAAGTGGTTCTCCTCGATTGCATTCATCATCAAGGTTAATACTATTTTATTTTTTTACTACAACTGTGAAATTTTCTTGAAAAAACATTGAATAGTAAGTAGATTTGCAATCAAAATGCATTGTACAGAATGATGCAGTAGACTATGAATTATCTGGAATGGTTAAAAATTCTCTGTTATAAATGTTTGTAATATACAGGGTGTTTATTTAATCCCGGACCCATTTTGATGTTTAATAACTCATAAAATAATAAAGATAGATTAAAATTAATAACATAAATGGTTAAATAGACTCAAAAAGTTTCATGACCCTTGTCAATGAACTTCCACGTGTGCCCCCTTCGTCGCACGGAGAATATCAAGTCGATAGTCAATTTCACGCCAGGTAGCGGCAAGCATGTCGGCATCCACAGAGCCTATTGCGGTTGTAATTCTGGCTTTTAGGTCATTAATGTTCGACACTCTCCTCCTAAAAACGTTGGAGGATCTTTTTGGTAAATTCTGAAATTTCTCTGTGCTTGCACTATAGATTTCGTTTCTATGAACCACCATAAAATCTGTGCTTTCTCTTGTGGTGTATGCATTCTCCTTAATATCCGCTCGAATAAAACATCACATACAAAAGTACTACATAGAACAAACACATCAAAAGTAAACATAACATTGCAATAGTTGCCAAAAACAAAAGAGAGAAAAATGCAATTAATAATCAGACGATATTTAGAAAAGTACAGATATTTAGACTGGAAAATGAAATTATCTGAAATTAACCACACGTGCAGACGATATTTACAAAAGTAAAAATATTCAAACCTGAAAAGGAAAATATATGAGTTATTCCATCGATAAATGCCATAAGTTTGTTTAAATCTTCATTATTTTATTAGTTATTAAACATCAAAATGGGTCCGGGACTTTATAAACACCCTGTATTTATTCCTCGAATTTTTAAAATGTGTAGAAATATCTATAAAGTACTAACCTATATTAAGAATCAGAAAATATAGATGAGTTTTGGTATAACACAGTATTTTCAGTGGGAAATGAATCTATAGAATTGTGCTTATCCAATTTTTTTTAGATCACATAATTGAGTTATTGTACTTACTTCAGTGCAATTGTTTAATTATTCAATTTATTTCATTTTTAGACCTGTATCAGTGAAAAACTTATCTCCTGGGATGAAAAGGAGCACAATTATGCCACCTGGCAAAAGCCCTCATTCACCCAGAATGCGATCGATAGCATCACCACCTCAAAGGTCAATACCTCGTCATAATATGCAAGGTTCTCCTATGTCAATGGACAGGTATCTGATTTCTTGATATGGTCTGAAACATCGAGCATGTGTTTTGAAACACACAAGCTTCAAATCTACATCTTTCCATTTCGGTTCATGACCATACGATTGGAGACTATTCTAAATACAACATGAAAACAGAAAATTTTGGGCCAAATTTAGTAAATTCTGTGGGAATTCTCCTTTCTCCATTGTATTTGTTTAAATACGATATTTCTGGTTTTCTGCTTGAAAATATTATATATGTAAGGAAACCAATGGAGCATTTCTTTTAAAGTGCTCTTTTTGTTACAGAATAACTTATATTAGCAGGAAATATCCTTTTGGGTTTTGCCAAGAAATTCCATGATGATGAATAAAGGTAAAATGAAATAACTAAAAAAATTCTCCAGCAGTTTGAAAAAGTATTTTGTCCAAAAAAGAATAAATAAGAACATTATGTTCTGCTTTTGACTGAAGTTTATTTTAACCGTTATTCGTTGGATTTCTTTTTATACTTACAATTATCAGGTTTGTCCATACCCAATATTTTGTTTTCAAAGCCTCAGTTTACAAACCAAATTTTCTTTTTATGGTTTGAGTGGAAAATGCTATTTGGTTACATTTTCAATGCATTTGATTGCTTGAATAAAATTTTTCACCAACTTTATTAACAGAAGGCTACCATTGCTAAGAAGGGAAAAAAAAAAAAAAAAAAGGAGAAGAAGAATTATCTCATTGATAAATATTTCTGAATTTGGTGGCTTTAATCTTCATACAGAATGCATAAATGAAATTCATTAAATGACAATAGGAAATTTCTTTCCATCTACTAAAGTTACTGACTAAAATTTGACAAAGAAAAGAAAAGAAATTTCTGAATGTGAATCTTTTGTTGCAAGATATACAAAGTAATATTTTCTCTTCAGCATATTATTTTTCATCTGGAATTTATTTAAATATTTATTCCAATTTCAGAAGGCATATATTTCAAATTAACCATGCTGCTACAATATATCATTTTAAAAGTACAAACGTATTCAGCAAATTACAACAAACCTAATCTTTTGATCAAAATTGAACATTTTCTATAGAAAACATCAAACTCTATATGACTTATCAATATTGGAAATTTTAATTTCCTACAAAGAAATATGTTTAATATTCAATAATGATGTTACTGTAAGTTTTGGAGGCTAAAGTGTTCTGGAATTACATGATGTGCCATAGATGATGACAACTTAAAAAAAATAGTATTTGAATATAATGACAAGTTTGTCTATTAACAGCTATTAAAAGCATAGACAGAGGATTTTTGTTGTTGTTGTTGTTGTTGCTGATTTTGTCTTTTTAAAAAAAAAATCTGGATGCATTCTTCATTTACAAATTTCAACATTGCAAAAAATTTCAGTCTCGGAACAGCATCTACTTTGCTTCTGGAAATTCAAATCAAAAGTGAGAATTACTGTTACATTTATTGAGAAGATTATCTGTGACTGCCAGTAAAGGAAACATTTCAATTTCTAAAAATTCATATATTCTGTTTGATTTAATTGGAATTCATCACATTTTCCGAACCAAAATTTATTTCATTTAGTGCTTTCCTGCCGTCAGCAGTGTTACCAATTACTGTTTTGAAGCAGTAATTTTATCCTGTCATTTGCTTACAGCATCGATGTATTTTCCAATTGTAAGCTCAGAAATCATCAAATTTTATGATGTTGGCACCTGTTTAAGTAATTGTACAAAAATTTTTTTATTTAGGAGCATGATTGCGGTAATCAGGTAATTTATGGTAATTATCTGTGGTATACAGTTTTTGAATCATTCAACATCTTAATTATTCATATAGCTTAGTGACAAGCAAAGTGTATTATCATTAATAATGAAATGCATATCAAGGAATAATGATCAAAATCAAATCAGTTATTGTTACAGAATATAATTACAGACAGGTTTTTTTTTTTTTTTCTTTCTTTCTATCTTTTCTCTGTAGAGGTAAATAATTTTATCTGTTTGAGTTTCATTATTTATTCAAAAAAAATTTTATTTGCTAAAATTCTTTTGAATTCTTTTACCTCTGTTGGATTTAATTAGCAAAGGCTTCAATGGATACCTAGCATGGTTAATTATGTGCTGAGCTTATATGAAATATGGATAAATACAAAAGTTTTTAAAAGAAAAACCATTTCACAAAGATATGATCTGCTCCTGAAAGATTGAACTCCTGAAATTGGAATATTCCAATAAGTTCCGTGTTAACTAAATCCACATTAAAGAACATTCTTATAAAATTCAGCTCATTTGTCACATCAGGAGCATCAGTAGGCATATCAGCTACATACACTTTGTTATGAACAGCAAAATTATGTGGAATAGATCAGTGCATTTTGGTTTTCAAATGACATATGTTGGTCTTCATGTGGTCTCAGGTTGGAATTTGGATTAAAAATTAAACTAATCTGAAAATAGAAAAATAAACCCAAGATGGCCAATCCAATAAAGAAGAATTTCAAAGTTTGTGGTAATCTTTTTCTTCATGTCAAGTTGAGATCAACTTAAAGTATCTGAATTACGAACCCCCTTTTACAGAGAAATAATTGTCAGATAGTTTGTCATCATTTTCAGTGATCTACACGCCTTTTGTGAATACATTCATTTACAGAAAAATTGACACAGTTTACCATTATCTGATTCCTGCTGTCTTCATAGTCTTGCATGTGAAATTCCAACCTGTACTTTTGTTCAAAGTTTCCTGGGTTGGTGATATTATCAAAGAGTAATTGACAATAAAATATGAAAATATTTTCTGTCTGACTTATGTATATGTGTTAAAGATAATAGAATTATATTTAAATATATATATATATTCTTCATGTTGCAACATATTTTGATTCATCACTGGAAAGCGCTGCTGTGAAAACTCAATTATCATTCTGTGATCTTACCACCTATGTTGGAGATCGCCTTGTAGTGATTGGTTAAAAGTAGAGGGAGGTAAGACTTTGCCAAGTGTGGATTATGACATCATTGGTGAAAGAGGAATGGATATTTTCCCAGTGAAATGAATTCCATATCTAGAAAAATAACAGTAGAAGATATTTAGTTTTTACCATTCTCTGTTCATTATGACCTTTTAAAAAGAAATTATTTAATCTTCTTCAATGATTAATAAACTTTTTAGATATGGCATATCATTGTCCAAAATCCTACTGTATGCATACCTTCTGGCGGTACCAATATGTGAAATTTCCTGGATAGACATCATTAGCAACCAAGTGAAGAATATTTGTGTTAAGTTCCATAGCTGATAATGCATTGTTTTCAAAAACTGAAATGTCATTCAGAAAACCTTAGTAAACAAGTAATGTCCTTTCAGTCAATTTTTTTTATGGTTCAACTTAATGAAACTCTTTAAAGATGGTATTACTTCGATTGGTGGAATTTCAATTATTTCAAAACCAAAAATTGATATAGCTATTGGATTGCTAAACTTGTCTGCCTCATTGCAGAAAATCTCCAATCATTTCTTGTATTTAAAATGTTTGCTTGTTTCACTTCATAAAAAAAAATTACAGAAACAATGAAGGAGAGTTCTAGCTTATTTCTTTGTCAAATATTGCAATCTGAAAATTTTAAAACTAATCATTGACTTCACAGTTTATTACCTTTCGAGATGGCGGTTTGGATTAACAAATGAAGTGTGCATTACTTAAATTTTTATCTGCATCTACTTGAAAATGAACATTTTAGGGAGGGCATTATTTTGCATCTTGAATGAATAGCATTTTGAAAATTGAAATGAACTCTGTGATACAATTTCTATTAAATTCAAGTATGATACTTGTATCAGAGAATTTTTAAGAATGTTCTTAAAATTTACCATTCTGTTTTGAAATCAAGATTAAATTGCAAGTGTGATGATATTTCTTCTCTTCTGTGCTACAACAATAATCCTAAATAGAAGTTTTTATTTTTCAAATTTGAATATTTTTTTTTGTTTACTTTTTGAAAATATTATTCAGAAAAATCATGAAGATGAAATTTTCTCCTTATTCAAGACTGGTGAAGAAAGAATGATATATAGTTGTCTGCTTTCAAATTATCATTTATATTATTACAAGAAGATATTACAAGAAAAATGATTCTACATTTATCTATTTTCAAATTTATCATGCAGAATCTTTCTGGGATAATACAAACATTTTTTTTTTTTTTTCATTTTGATCAATATTCAAGATACTACTTTAGAAATAGTTTAGTCAAGCCTTTTGAGATAAAAAAAATTATTTGAATTTGACTACTCAAAAAATTTCTCAGAATAGGAAGTGTTACTAAATTTCGAATTATGTTTTCTGAATTTATCAGTGCTGCATTGAATATATTGTTGATTGGGTAATAGATTAAAAATCATATATTATGGACAAGAAAGAATATTGCATGTATTTAACATTTGAAGATGTGTGTGAAATCTTCTACTCATCCATGTGATCCTGAGTAATAGAATATTTTGCGAATATAATCATAGAATGATTAGTTATTACTTTTTTAATTAGCACCAATTTCCAGGCAGTAATTATTACCTTGATGCAGCTATGCAATGAAAAATGCTTTTCAAAATGTATCGATAAGGTTCTACATTTTTGGGTTTGTACAGACTTTTCAAAAACTGATTGATTACAAAGAAACTACATATTTCTTTTGTTTAGTATGGTACTTAATACTTAGCAAAAACTTTTTTTCTGAATCTTGGCTTTTATTATTATGAGAATAGCAGATACTGTAACTTTTAGAAGCAAAGAATAATTTAAGGTGTACCCCCCCCCCCCATTTATATAATTCTTGAAATCATTGAACCAGAACTACATAGAAAAAACTGAGTATACTCTTCATTGAATTAGAATCAAATAGGATTTTTAAAAAAAATTCTAAATAAAAAAAATCATTGAACTTGTAGGCAATAATTAATAATAAGACAAGAAAAGTAGCATATGGTTATGTAATATATTCAATTTTTTCTTTCTCTAAGTTTACAAATATAAAAGCGGAAAATATGTCTTTGTGTGATACTCAGGAGTTCTTGGCAATTATCTTATCTAAAAATTTATAAATAATGTAATATGATCTAAATAATGGTTCAATTTCAAACACATAACATTCCTTACCTGTTTTTATTAGCAAGTCTTTGAAAGCTCCTTTGTTGATAGATAAGAGCATAAAAAAGTATGTTCCCTTTTCTTTGTAGTTTAGTTGAAAATGTTTCATTCACTCAAATGGAAAGATAAAAATAGTGCAAAAATTAATAAATAAACATTTCTGGCAAATACTTTTATTTAGTAAATTCCTTATATGTTCTTTCACTTTCTTTGTGTTCTTCAATTCCCTTATCAGTATGCATTGACCCTTTATGTTTTTCATTTCCAGTTATTTTTTATTCATGCTCCTATATCATTATATCTATATCTTTCTCCACTTAGATACTTTTTATTCTTTACTTAATTCAAGATTTTAAAATAGTATACTATATTACATTAAAGTATCTCTATTTAACAGTATCTTACTACTTCATAAAGTATATTATCTTTTTCTTTAGCAGCAAATATGTTTTTAATATTTAATTAATACAGTCTTTAAAAGAAATTTAATATAACATTACTAATAATGCTCAGGGAATTATAAATGCCATTTTTAATATCTATTCTTAGAAAAATAAAAATATCATACTTGCTAATTTTCCATTCAAAATGTGTGCTGCTTACTTTTTGAGCTTGAAATAATGTTTTCGATTATTCAGTTTAATTACTTTTGGTACTTTTCCTTTTATTTTGTATGAAGGTGTTTTTGGTCTTCTTAATTAATCCCATTTCTATATTTATCTTATTTTTATTAAATAAAACTTTAACATGAACTAACTATAAGTGTAAAGATTATTTATTATTTGCAATAAAAAATTTCAACTATCAAGGTCATATGAAGGGAAATTGCAAATAATTTTTATCAATTACAAAGATATCTAATTGACTTCCTTCAAAAATGATTTCTTTAACTAGAAACTTAAACTGTGGACATAGATACTATATAATCAAGCAGCAATTTTTTTTTTTTTTTTTTTCCTAACCATGCCTTTACTATTTAGTTTTTAAGTGTAAATTACTAAAAAATTGCCACAGAAAATATTTATGGATAGCTGTTTTATTTATTACAAATTGGAAATTTAAAATAAACTGCTTTCATATGTATTTGAATTTATTTTTCTAATGAAACTTCTGGGAATGTTTTTCATGCATGCTACTAAAATAAGAATGAAAGTCAAGTAAGAAGTATAAAACTTAAGAAGATTATTCTTCATTTACTTTATTTGTATGCATCTTATATGATGCTTAAAACAGTGAATATTTGAGGTAGAATTTTGATGTATATGAAGTTTGGGTATGAATAATAAAATAATTACAGTGCTGTATATTTAAACTGTGGTGGAATGAAGATCATTATGATCCATTCAGTGGAAACAAGAGGACCCATGTTTTCGGGAACATTTCTTTATTGATTACATTTCGCACAAAAGTCAAGACAAGACATTTATGCACACATCTCTCTAACAGAACAGCATCTCGTCTCCTTGTTTTTACAATTGCAATGCACTATGGAATGCATACCTAATCAGACATCACTATCTATTATCCAATAGAAAAGATAGAATAATTCAACTGCTACAAAACTATATATGTTCTGAAAAGTAATGACTGAAAACTTATTTGAATTTATATTAGCATTCTTAATACAGCAAAATCTAAATTGATTTTTATAGCATAAACCACCATAAACTATTTATGCTTCAAGGACATATATAAAAATAAATCTTATTTGCATTATTTTCTCTGATTTTTGAGCAATATATAGTATCTAACCAAAATCTGTATTGTTTTCTAAATAACCATTTTCTTCATGTTTAGCAAAAACTTTACTTCTAAGAGTTACACTGTGCATAAATATACAGTAGTTTATTACTTCTGTGGAAAAGTATTCATATTAAAAAGAAAGAAAAGAAAAGGATGCAGAGAAATGTAACATCACCAATTACATTTCATAAAGGTTTTTTTTTATCATTTAATTTTTTGCTGATTATTGGAAATGAGATGTGTGCAAATATCTTCACATTTTTAATGGATCTCAAATCATCTTGTCATTGTATTATAAGCTGGAGATTGAGTATCATCCTCAAAAGTTTTCGAATCTGAACTTTCTCTACTAATGACATATTACCCAAACTTGATTGATTTTGATCATCAGAGTATTTTTTTCTTTGATGAAGATGAACTCAAATTCATATCAACTTCTCCAAGAGATCAGTTTTCTGCAAGACTTAAAATCGCCTTGCCCTCCCTTCTAAGCAGCATCTTCAACATTAAAAGCTTAAAAAGTATGAGCTTTTTGATGAAAGGAAAAACAAGCATTCTTCTTAGTATTATAGTATCTTTATTCCACATTTAGAGATAAAATATCAGGAATAGCAAACATAAATCTCAAAATTCAGTAACCTATTGGTGACTGATAAATTTTGAAAGTAAATTTTTCTGCATTAGAAAATTGGATATCTGAAGGATTTTCAATGGATGGAAGAAGATGGAAACTTGGAAGAAATCTCTGCACTGGCCTAATAATTCCAATTTTTATATTTTGGATTAACTAATTTTAAAGCTGTTCCTTGTAATAATTTATCAAGGATCCTTTGTTAATCATGTATGAAATAGATTCATTTTAGCTATAATTTTAATCGTCAGTTTTTAAGTGTGTTTATTGGATCATCAAATCAAGAAATAAAAATTATTTACATTGAATCTATCAGAATGAAGCTCAAAATTCGATTTTTTGTTGCGTTTTATTTATATGGATGATATAATACAAGTGCAACTTTCATTGCTAAAGAAGCAGGAATAGAAAAATTTATCTACACAGAATCAAAGGCTAAAGAAAACAAGAACTAGAGAAACATATAATTTCCTTTGTTTCTCATTATGTAAAGTACTAATAGGTGTTTATAATTTTCTTTAAAAAAAATTTTTTTTTTTAAAGTACTCTTTTACAGTAATTTTTATGTTGAAAATGGAGTTGTTTACAAGCCAGCAAAAAGAAAACTGTGTGTCCTTCATGGTAATAAAGAATCCTCACAAATGATAACTGAAGCCAATTCATTTCGGTCAAAAATACTGCTTTATGTGCTACAAATCGATTTGATCATCGTTCAGAGTTTTAATATAAATCTTTATTTGAAAAGTATTTTATCAGTCAATGAATATCTTGTGGCAAGAAAATTTACACATTAAAACTTATGTAACTCAGAAGATTCTTTACTACAAAACGTGCTTGGCTTTCAAATATTTTTTTTCATGGAACCTTCTTGTGTCTCAAAAGTTGGTGATACAGCATCCATTTCAAAAAATTAACTTCGAGAACAAATGCAAGCTCTTAAGTTTGCCAATTTTTTCCTGGTCTTCTGATCCATATGAGGTATGTTATTTGAATTTAATTTTATAAATTAATTGTGAATAACTGTTTTAGAAAATACATTTAACATATTTTTGTTGATAAATAACTCATTTAAAAGCATGGTTGGGGTTATTTTTTTATTTATTTAATTTTTCTATTATTCGAGAATGGAAATCTCGAGCTCAAGTGTCAGGTAAGTCTATCTAATTGATGTAAAAACACACTATTTTTTTAATGTTTTAGAGTTCGCAGCTTAAAAAGGCCTAAATATGAAAAAAGGAAGATGTCCCCATCTCCTGTTAGACGTGATATTCCCTCCTCCTCACATGGAATGCGTGGTCTTTCCCCATATCATGATGAACGTTACTTAAACCCTAGATCTTCTGCACATGGATCCCATCTCTCTTCTCCTCCTCCTATAAAGAAGAAAGCTCGAAGGTACATTCAAAATTCTTTTTAAATATTTTCTTTTTCTGATACAATGAGTGACTGTTAGCAGACAAGTTATAGACTACAAACTTTTCAGGAGTATTAATAATAATTTTTTTCTTCCTGAATTTTTGTCTCTTTTCTGTGCTTTTTTTAATTAATAATATATAATGGAACATTAAAAGAATGGAATGTTAAAAAATTGTACCAATTGTAGAAATGAAGCAAAAGATATTATAATCATTTACAAATAATTATAATTTGAAAATTATAGTTTTTAATGCATTTGTTTATGTTCTCCATATGAAAAGGATTTTATCAAAATCTCTGTCAAATCAGCATGTCCTAAAGGATGATTCCTCTGTCAAATCTAAAAGATAGTCATATTTTCATGTTTCTTTTGTTGAATACGGATGTCTTTACAATTTCTAACTTTGTGTATGCCCTATATGATAAAAATTTTAAATAATAAAATATATCTTAGAAGTTTCTATAATTTAATATGTGTACAATCTGAAATTATTTTTAAAAAATTGATTTTAATTATCTGGTTTAATTTATCAGTATTTTAAGGGAAAGGTCACATTTTATTTGAAAAAAAAAATTATACCTTTTCAATTAAAATGAAGTTCTCAAGGTCTGTAGCGTCATGAAAAATGCTTAAAAAGTGTTTAATTTTCTTGAAAATTGCAAAGAAAACTTTATGAGGACTTGCCAACACGTATTAAAATAAAATTAATTATCGTTTTTCCCCATCAACTCTTTCTTCAACAATGTGCATTGTTGTTTATTAAAATGTTGGGAAGGTTATCCCAAGGGGGCAATAGAAAATGCATACTACGTCATACTTGTTGCGACTTCGTAAAACGTTCGATCTTTAGTAGAATTCAAAGAGGATGAAGTATTGCTTTAGTTATGTCTTATAGTTTTATTATGCTTTATAAGTCTTTAGTTATGCTTAACCTTTTTATTTATTATTAAAGAAAAATACGCAGATTTGTCTAACAGGTGGAAAATATGAATACAGCAAGGTGAATTTAGCGCCCCAAAGAGATCAAGAAACGCTTACATTGAAATCTCTTTAGTTCGTTACACGTTTGAGTCATTGTTTTCATTAATATTTCATTTAAGATGCAGTACCTTATACAACAATGTATTAAAAGGATTCCTTAAAGAAATATTATTAAAGTGATATTATGGATTAATTATTAAAGGGATCTATGTATATTGAATTCTTATTCATTGCATTAGTCGATGCATAAAATTCGAATATAATGAGATTTTAATTTGAAGCCATAGATTTTCAATGATTGTGATTTCCTTCATAGTGCTTATTTAAT